>NC_048300.1:168771649-169031931 GCF_013100865.1 Trachemys scripta elegans
GCCCCGTGCCTGGGACTCCAGCTGCGGGCCAAGTCTCTGGTCCCAGCTCTTTAACCTGTTCTTTCCCTATTCTGACTTTTGTGTTCTTTCCCCATTATTGTTAATGTTATTTGTGTTAAGTATCTGGTCACAATTAACTTTTTCAATGGAGCCTGAAGCAAAAAAGGCGTTAAACACCTCAGCCTTTTTGGTTTCAGAGTACCAGCCATGTTAGTCTGTATCCGTAAAAAGAACAGGAGTACTTGTGGCACCTTAGAGACTAACAAGTTTATTAGAGCATAAGCTTTCGTGGACTACAGCCCACTTCTTCGGTATGCATCCGAAGAAGTGGGCTGTAGTCCACGAAAGCTTATGCTCTAATAAATTTGTTAGTCTCTAAGATGCCACAAGTACTCCTGTTCTTTTTATGGATACAGACTAACACGGCTGCTACTCTGAAACCTAACAGGTACTTGAAGAAACTGGTTTGCTTACATTACAAACAGGCTACTTAGTGAGATTCCCCCCTCCCCCTCTCTCTTCACATACCCTATTTTCCCAAACTCCTTCTTGCTGGACGTTCCTGACATGTCAGTGCTTGGAAGTGGACTATAGCTGATAACGTTGGTTGATCATAATCAAAACATAGTGCCACGTGCTTAAAGTGCCAGAGAAAACCACCTGGTCTCTGGGAGTTTCTGAAACAACTGTGTGACCTGTACTGCCAGCTAGCTAAACTATGAGGACTGCCTGTGGCTTGCAGCATTTGATTTCTGTGGGTGGAAGACTTTTGTTGCAGAGCAACCAAGGGTGAATCCATCATGTTTCTGTATGCTATTCTCTCTCCCTCTCTGTCAGCAGACCTCCCAGTCTGAGGCCAGGTCTACACTATAAACTTACATCAGTGTAACTATGTCACTCCCAGTGTGAAACATCCACATGCCTGAGTGACGCAGTTATACCAATCTAACCCGCAGTGTAGACACCACAATGTCGACAGGAGGGTTTCTCCCATCAACATAGCTACCATTCTTGCAGAGGTGGATTAACTGTGTCAACAGGAGAAGCTGTCTCATCAGCATAGTAGCATCTTCACTGAAGCACTACAGCAGCAGTGCAGCTGCGCCACTCGCAGCGTTTTAAGTGTAGACCTGCCCTGAGCTTCCAAGCAGTTTGTAAGGAATAGGGCTGATTTCAATGAATGACTCATGAACTTGTGTCTGCCCAGTGCATAGCTGAGGTTGTCTTGGAGAATAAAACATAGCACTACATTATCACCAACTAAGATTTCCTTCTTAGCAAGCTGCTTTGAGCCATGAACATAAATTGGATTTGGAGAATAGGGACAGTTAACTTCCACTTCTATATTTTTTCCTGTCAGCCACCAGCCTCAGACTTGTCAAATCTCCCAGGAGATGCCTATCTGTCTGTCTATCTGTTTTAAGTGGTGCCCATCACTGTGATATTTAAGTGCTTCCAAAAAATTATTAAGTATACACATAAAGGTCTCTCTCAGTCTCTCCCTGAATCAGAAGGAAAGGTTAGGGAGGAGAAGCAGGTTTTTCATTTTGCTCTGAAGACCCCAAAACTCATGATCATCCTGGTCACTTCTGGAAGCAAGTTCCAGATTTGTAGACCAGTCACTGGAAAAGCTCTGTACACACAAGTTGAACACACAAGTTTCATTTTTGAGATTGACAGTGGAGAAGAGAAAAACTACAAAGAAGAATGAGGTCAGGAGAGGGGAAAAGAGAAGGGGAGTGGAAGAATGTAGTCAGAAAACCCAAGATATTTTCAAGTTAATGGAAAAACAAACTTCTACATACAATTTAGCAGATTTTCTTTAATCTAGATCCTGGCCCAGGATTGTTAAAGTTTCTTAGGAATCCGAGTTGCCCCCTTGGTACCTAAACTGAGTCTGAACATACACTTGGGGCCAGAGACTGGACCAGATGCCAGGACAGGGAGGCAGAGGCTCACTCTGGAGAATGAAGTTGAAAGCAAGTTAGCTGAATGAACACAGAACCGTAAACTATAATGCAGAATGCACATGCTTCCTATAAACTGTATACTGTCTCCAGTTCTGGCATCCACAATTCAAGAAGGAGGTTGAAAACTTTGAGAGGGTTCACAGAAGAGACAAGGTAATCATAATTGTCCCTTATGGTCGTATAATCTATGAATCTAAGAATAAACAATGAAGGTGTTTGAAGTACGGGAAAAAGGTTCTCCTGTTTTTCATTTGGAGATGAGACTCTTAACTATATATATTTTTTTTTCTGTTCAGCACTGTCATTAATTGGAGGTGCTGGGAACATGAGGAAAGTCAAGAAAGTATTAGATTCCAATCAGAAATCTATAAAGAACTCTCACCCACGTGCTTACGGGGCACCAACTAATGGTCAACTGAGCTGCCTGCCTGTGCTTTGATTCAACTGTCTTTTAGCTTGATGGGGATGGCTGGGTGCTTTTTAGGTCAGAGGTAAGTAAGGAAACTGGTGTCATGGGAAGTGTTGAGAGGAGCTTGGCTGTTTTGTTTTTTCATTTGATACTTAATATGTCCACCGCATAGGGAAGGGAGCTATTTATTGAATGCACTTAAAAGATGTAAACTGCTATACAATTGTTAAGTATGATTGTTACTTAAACGGGGTCATCACACGAGGAAAACCTTGAAGATATATCACACTGAAATGTAAACCTGATTAAAACGTTCACTTGCTCTTTTTATGTTTAAACAAGGGTTAAACACTCACTTGATCTTTTTATGTTTAAACAAGTGTTTACTCCCTTGCAACCCCAACTTCTCTTGACCTGCAGTGGAGTCATTGTAAAGCTGAAAGTAAATTGCTATTTAAGGAAATGCCCTTTTTTAAAAGGTTACCCGACCGTGCACGTGCTTTTTAAAGTAGCATGAGGTATCTCTGTATAATATAAGGTGTAAGCACAGAGCTCTCCTGTGTGTGTCTGATATGTAGAAAGAAAACAAAGGGGAAAGGGAAGAAGACAGAAGAGAAGAGTGTTACATTTCTTTTGGCATTAGATTCTTTCCAGATTGAATTACTGATTATCTATTTTTCAAGAAACCCTCCTACAGTCTTGGCCTCAGTGTCCTCTGAATTAGAATCCGTACAGCATGTAGAGAAAGAGCAACATCTGTCTAGATTAGCTATCATCCCTTGTCAAAATAAAAGAGCTATTTCTCAGCATTAGACAGTACACTACAAATAACACAATTTAAAAACAAAAACTACAGTGTTTTCTTCTTATCATTATTTGCATTTCATTAGGACAAACATGTCTACCCAAATGAAACAAAAATACTTCTTTTCCTTTGATTTTATCATCAAACCCTTTCATCAGCGTCATGTTAATCACTGGATCTTTATTTTATTTGTTGCATTTGCTGCAGTTTTGCTTTTATAGTTAAGTGCTGTCATACCTTCACAAGTTTGTCTGTAAATACCTTTAATGGTTCAGGTCAGCATAATGATTTATCAGCTATGAAAACACTCATAGAAAATGCACCATCCAACTTTGGAGCTGAACCTACAAATACCAAAGAATGCAGGACATAGTAAAAGCCTGATTTAAAGGGAAGGGAAGCTCAGTCAACATAAAATGACTATGTACAACTTTATTTGTTTTCTCTGACAAGCCAGAAATGTATATTTTACCACTATTGCAGTGAGAAAAAAGAAACCTATAGCAACCTCTTTGTGAGACCATTAAGGTACATACAGTAACAGTAATTATTAGTTAAGTAATTTTAATTAACAAATAATGACCCATAGAATATCTCTCATGAATGTTGAATTTCAATTATGAGTTTTATAATCAATATATAATCTAATGGTTAAAACTTATTAAGAAGTAATAAATTATTTTTTTTTAATTAAAGTGTTATCACATAGTGGTAAATTTATCCAACTCTTTACCATCCTGGACACTGGGTTTTTATACCAATATGGAGCTATGGGTCCTTAATACAAGTCTTTACCAATTTACCAGCTAAGCTTTGTAACAGTCAAAAATTACTAGACTGACACTTGACAGTTCAACAAAAACAATTCTATTTCTGAAATTAAACAATTATTTAATTATTAAAATAGCAATTCGGTTCTCAGATAATGATCATGCATAGTTAACCAAATGCAGGCCTGCACACATGTATAGCACACACTAATATATAGTTAAATGTTTTTCCTGGTTTTTCATATAAACAGATCTTTTGATGCCTTTGCTGATTAATCAACATTCATTCGTGCTCTAATTACTACTATTTAAAATGGAAAGACATATTATTATGACTCCCCTTTGTTGAAAAGATCTTAAAGCACCAGAACTTCCTCAAGGTGACTCTTGTCATTCAAGGTGTTCTATCCAGAATTTCTTTCTTTATACATTACAGCTTCTTTATAGATTAGCAATCCATTTCTTTACATAAGTTTGATTTCCCATCAAATGGATTTGACATTTCCATATCTGATATAAGAGTAAACGTTTATTCGGAATTTCAATTTAAACCAACCCACAAAAAGGAAAATGTATGTTCCTCAATCACAAATTCTCTAGGAGTTTGTTGATAGTAGGCTAGTTGATTCTGTTTCCAAAACCCCATCTTCTATGAAACATAGAAAACAGCTTCTCTTTGCTTTCTATAAGTTTCTGGCATCTCACTATCATTGATATACACTGTAAAGTTAATAAATTCCATATTTTATGGATCTAATCATTCCACCCTCATCCTTCTTCCCCCTTTCCATCTGTCTATTGTAGTGCTTGTACAATGTCTAGCACAGCATCCACATCACAAAAAATTGGCATGAATTGGCGTCTTTGTTGACAGTTTCAGCAACAAGGCCAAAGATTGAATCAGCAACGAGACTGAACTACCTGCCCACCTTTAAGATATAATTACACACATTCTATAGCTGTTCTGTGGATAAATAGGCTTTCAAATCTCCATGGCTACTAATTGGGAACCTTTCATGAGCTCTAAATTCACTATAAAAGACTTATAAAGTTGTTCACAAAGGAGGATAGTAAAAAGATGAAAAAGAGAGGTTTGAAAGCAGGTGTGAAAGGATGGTCAAAAAAACTAAAGCAAAGGACAAAGAGACAAAGGACTGCAATAATACACTGTGATAAAAAAGTTTTGTTTTCTGTTTCTGGAAGCATGGATAGCAATCACAGTTCAACTTCTATTCTGATTCAGAGTTTGGTTCAGCCTCTTATGAAAATAGGCTCTTAAACAAAAAAGTTAAGAACCAGATTTCAGAAAAAAATAAGTCTGGATGTTCATACTCAAAGTTCTGTTGCAGGCCCAACACTAGCTTAGTCCTCTGAAGTAATGGGACTAAAATCAAATCTACAATAAGGCACACTATGCTGTGCTGGTGCAGAAACCATTTTCCTTCCATCCTGTTGAAGTGTTCAAGACAATCTTAACTTGTTCTTTTACCTTAAATTATTAACATAACCGGTAGTTTCCCAAAGCATCTTTCAAAGCAAAGCTATATTCGTTCTGATAGTGCAATTACTAGTCACCAATGAAGAATCTATAGGAAAACTACAGTATATGAAATATTTAAATTGGAATTAAAATTGAAAGAGTAGATGAGGTATATATTTAGGCAGCTATTTCAATAATGTATTATAGTTGCAACGATGTAACAGGAAAGCTACTATTGCAACCCAGAATTGTACGATTTTCTAGTAAAAGTGTCTGTAATGAGTTTTTATAACAACAAAACCAAGAAAACAAACTTAAAAGGTTATTTTACACTTTTATAAACTGGTCCTTAAAATGTCTGTGGGGATCACTGGAGTGAAATGAGATGGTCCACACAACATGCCAATGAAAACATGTTTTGTCTCAAGGAAATCCCGTTTATCCCAAAACTCAGAAATAGCCTGACTTGAAAATCTCTCATTAGACTCTTGCAGCTCAGGGGGCAAGAGTTGCTAAGATGGCTTTAAGCCCTGCTTCCTATGGGTAGGTGTGATGCCCAGAATCAGAATCTCTGTATCATTATGCACTGTGGCTCCACTCCCAACACACCAGTCCCATCTTCAGCCCTGCACCCAGTACGCCTCTTACATCACGACTTGCAAGTTGGTCCTTGGAAGACAACCTCTTCAGTTCCTGCACTGGAAAATCCCCCCCTGGCTGGATCTGTGGCTTTTAGAGCCTCTTTTCATCACTCCAGCCCTTTTACCTGGACTAAAGAACAAGGGTAAAAATCTTACCTTTATGGCCTGGTAGTTACACATATAGGGCTAAATATCTGTCCCTGGTACAATCCATTGGTGCAAACCACTGCAAAGCCACTTTAACCAGCTTCCCAAGCATCTTCCTGGCATGGGGGAATCCCTGGGCTCTGTAGAGCTGGTGTAGCAGTCCACTTTCTGGTTGCCAGAGAATGGGGAGTAGCAAAAGATGTGTACATTTGGCATGGCTGCACAAATCCAGCTATGTCCTTCCTAAGAGCTGGTCACATGATCTGACCCAGAATTTTTTTTTCCTCTAAATGGCTCCTTAGAAATTTGTTAGTCTCTAAGGTGCCACAAGTACTCCTGTTCTTTTTACTTAGAAATATTTAAGCATCCAATTATCTTTACCTATTTTTAAAAGAAAAATTAAATGGAGAATAATGTGGCTTTTATTTGTTAGCGTAAGGATAGATACAACTCTTAAGGAGTTTAAGAATATTATGACAAGTTTCAGAGTAACAGCCGTGTTAGTCTGTATCCGCAAAAAGAAGAACAGGAGTACTTGTGGCACCTTAGAGACTAACAAATTTAGGGAAAGCAATTCAATAGACAGTCACTACTTGCAATTAATAATAACCAAACAACCCATGAAAGGATGTATGAGGAAGAAATGGGAGAAGGTCTCTGAGTTTCTAATGTTCTAATATAGGTCCCAACTCTGCTTCCACACAAGCAAATGGGTGTTCTCTAGAGCTCCCTCTGGAATAGGGCCCTCACAGGTAAAGCACCTATTAGAGGGATAAAGATTCATTGCAACAGTTGGTGGGCAGAGAGGTCTCTTATTCACAGGGGGGAAGCTGATCACCCAAGTAGTGCTGCAGAAACCAATAGGATTTATAGGGAGAGTAATTGCTCACCACTATGAGAAAGGTGATGGGTAGGCATAATCTGGCCCTAATAATAGAAGAGCAGAGTGTTTGATGTGAGTTGTAATTAAGAGCTCAAAGCATTATGCAAGTGTTATGTATTAAAAGGTCCAGCTCTCTCTTTAGTCTTCTTTTCCAGGACCAGGTTCTGATCTCACTTACACTGAAGTGAATCTGGAGTATTGACTGTAATCAGTGGAGTTACTCTGAATTAATGCCTGTGCAACTGAGATCAGAATCTCACCCCAAAGGGTCTATCTTCATTTAGCACTTAATCTGATTCACACTGAAGTCAATGGCCATTCAATGGAGCTATGCCAGTTTACTCTAGCCACATGAATCTTTCATTATCTTCAATGGGAGCTGAATTTAAGCCCTTAAACCTTTTCAAAATAGTATCATTTCACTCCTAAGTCTCTCCTTCCTATTGTTAGGAAATAGATTGACAATTCTCATGAGGCCTTTCTGGGATTCAAAAGAAACAGTCATAAATAATAACCATCCTTTCTTCAAAATATTTATTAAGATTCAATTCACGCAAACAACCATAGAACAAAAGAATTTACAGAGACGCAAGTCATCAAGATCCCAAGCTATTTTTCAATACAGTGTTTGCCTAGGAAAGAAGGTACCCACCTTCTGTTTGAGCTGGTGCACTCAGCACCTCACAAATTACCCATTTTTTTTTCTGAGACTGAAAAACCACCTGCTTTTTCTCAAACAACTTTACAATCCTCTGTGACCCTATCCCAGAATTGTTTGTGTTCTTTCAGCCTCAGGTCTGGTCTATACTACCCGCCTGAATCGACCTCTTGGGGATCGATTTATCGCGTCCCGTCGGGACGCGACAATCGATCCCCGAATCGGCGCTCTAACTCCACCAGCGGAGGTGGTAGTAAGCGCCGCCGACAAAAAGCGGCAGAAGTCGATTTTGCCGCCGTCCTCACAACGGGGTAAGTCGGCTGCAATACGTCGAATTCAGCTACGCTATTCACGTAGCTGAATTTGCGTATCTTAAATCGACTCCCCGCTGTAGTGTAGATGTACCCTTAGACAACCTCTCACACACCAGTTCTGTAACTTAATAACTTGCTTTCTCTAGTTCATTATTCCATATGTGGCCAAGCTAGGCATTGGTATTAAATGCATACACATTTTTAATTTTCACATTAGAAAACTATAATCTCTACATTCTCACAGAATATTTAATGAGTTGTATATTCCCAAAGTCTCTATATATTCAGTATACTTAGTTACAGTAAATATTTACATTCTGAAAGTTAGCTTCACAACCAGAATAACTAGAAACAGCTTACATTCTGTTTAAAATTTCACAACCTCCAGAAAACAGCTTAATGAACTAAGGTTTAAAAAAAAGCACTACTGTTTAATTTAAATGCTATTACAGTCAAATCCCTAACTTCTTCTAGTGCTTTGCATGCAATAGTGACTGGTTTTCCATGTAATACACTTATCCGAAACACACCTTAAATAAAAAGTCTAACATGAAATTACAAGTTTACAAACATCTCATCTTGAAATATTCAAAGCAAGCAGTAGAAAATTACTAGCTTATTTCCTATATCAGTGCTTTATATGTTTGTGAAGGGATCCCCGAACTCTCTCCAGCCTGTTGTCAAGTATCAGGGGGTAGCCGTGTTAGTCTGTATCTACAAAAACAACAAAGAGTCTGGTGGCACCTTAAAGACTAACAGATTTATTTGGGCATAAGCTTTCGTGAGTAAAAACCTCACTTCTTCGGATGCATAGAGTGAAAGCTACAGATGCAGGCATTATATACTGACACATGGAGAGCAGGGAGTTACTTCACAAGTGGAGAACCAGTGTTGACAAGGCCAATTCAATCAGGGTGGATGTAGTCCACTCCCAATAATAGATGAGGAGGTGTCAATTCCAGGAGAGCTAAAACCTCTCCAGCGCATTATCCACGATCTACAACCTATCCTGGAAAATGATCCCTCACTCTCACAGACCTTGGGAGGCAGGACAGTCCTCGCTTACAGACAACCCCCCAACCTGAAGCAAATACTCACCAGCAACTACACACCACACCACAGAAACATCAACCCAGGAACCTATCCCTGTAGCAAACCTCGTTGCCTACTCTGTCCCCATATCTACTCTGGAAACAGCATCAGAGGACCCAACCACATCAGCCACACCATCAGGGGCTCATTCACCTGCACATCCACTAATGTTATATATGCCATCATGTGCCAGCAATGCCCCTCTGCCATGTACATTGGCCAAACCGGACAGTCCCTCCGCAAAAGAATAAATGGACACAAATCGGACATCAGGAATGGTAACATACACAAGCCAGTAAGTGAACACTTCAATTTCCCTGGTCATTCTATCACAGATTTAAAAGTCACTGTCATTGAACAAAAAAACTTCAGAAACAGACTTCAAAGAGAAACAGCAGAACTAAAATTCATTTGCAAATTCAACACCATTAATCTGGGCTTGAATAGGGATTGGGAGTGGCTGGCTCACTACAGAAGCAGCTTTTTTATTCTTAGATAATGGTACTCTTATCATTTGATCCAAACGATTAGTCAAAATATGGAATCTTGCAGATCATTTCCCCAGGGCCGCCCAGAGGATTCAGGGGGCCTGGGGTCTTCAGCGGCGGGGGTCCTTCCGCTCTAGGTCTTCGGGGCACTTCGGTGGCGGGTCCCGGAGCGAGTGAAGGACCCACCACTGAACTGCCACTGAAGACCCGGAGTGGAAGAAGCCCTCGCTGCCGAATTGCTGCTGAAGACCCAGAGCGGAAGAAGCTCCGGGTCTTCAGCAGCGGGTCCTTCACTCGATCCAGGTGTGTTCGGCAGCACTGAAGGACCTGCCGCCAAAGACCCGCTGAAAACTCTCGTTGGGGCCCTTCGGGGCCCAGGGCAAATTGTCCCACTTGCCCCCTGCTCTGGGCAGCCCTGCATTTCCCTTAGGAGAAGAAATTGATGATGGAATCAGGCATTTCTTTGATGCAATCTTGTTTATTTATAAATAAAGTATATGAAGTCGTGTTTCCCCAAGCAGAATAGGAAGCAAACAGCAGGAAATAGTTTCTTTACTCACAGCTCCTAGCCTCTTTCTAGCCAGCACTCTACCCAAAAGCTCTCTTTCTCTCAGTTGCTTTCTCAGGTTCATGGTACAAGTGTTTCTCTGTCTGTCTCTTGGCTTCCTTGCTAACTTCTTTGTGAGTTTTCTTTCTTACACACAGTTGCAATCAAATCAAAGCTCCACTCTTGTGTTTGTTATTAGACCCTCAGGAAACCCCTTGGATTGCATGGTCTAGCCACTGCTCAGACTTGCATGTGATCTCATCCTTGGGCAGTGATTTTCCATTGTTTCAGCTATCACTGAACAAAGGAGCATTTGATTGTTCCCTCATGGAGGATAGCTATCATGCCCAATGGCTTCATCAGGGTGGTGTGATTGTGAACACCCTGCATAACAACACCCCCATTCTCAGCTCTGCCCATTTTCTCTGTAGAGTCCAAAATGGTGACAGACTGTATCACCTATCCCAAATAGAAAAGAAATAATTTACAAATTACAAATGATACAAGCTTAACTATTTACATAATTATATGATGTTTTTCTGTCACAACATTTTCACATAATCAATCCAAACTGGTTTTATTTCTATCCAAGTCTCCTAGCAATTCTTCCTTCCCTTCCCTGTTTCCTTTCAAGCACCCCAGAAAGGCCTCTTTTAATGAACCCCCGCCACCGCCCAAGTTATGTCTATTGTTTCTGTGAAATCTACTGGCTAAGACAGATGCTACCCATTTTGTTCTAATGGAGAAATCATCTCTGTCACAGGAGTACCCTGCCATCAGTCTGCACACAGAATTTACATTGATATTATGGGAAGTTCCATGTGCTTAGTAAACGCAGATTATCACCATCATTATTTAGTGCTTATTCCTGGGGAAATTCTGCACCACTGTGCACATGCAGAATTCATGTCTGGCACAGAATTTTTTCCCCACAGAAAATATATTCTGCCCGAGAAGTGCTGCTGTTCTGCCTTTCACGCACCAGAGGCCACTGTGGTGTCAGAACAGCCCTCAGCCAGCTACATTCATCACAGCACCTGCCCATGGAGCCTGGTTAGGACAAATGGACACGGGATTGCTGTGGGGGGGTCACAGACTAGGGTTCAGAAGGGTAGTTGGGAGGACACAGTGGGGTGCGGGCTCAGGAGCTAGTGCGGTGACAGCATTGAGCCAAGGGCTGAATGGGAGGGGCGCTGCAGGGCCAAATGGGGATGGAGGAGAGGGTGTGTAGGGCCACCAGGGGACATGGGCAGCTGTACCAGGCTGAATGGGAGAGGCTTAAGGTCAGCCAGGGTCTGCATGGGGGAAGTTCCCAAATCCCTAACAATCCCTCTCCTTCTCTTTCCCTTCATCCCAAAAAACCTGTTCCATACTTCTCCCACTCTCACCCAACAACCCTCCAAGTTCACTCCCAGGCTTCTTCCCTCTCCCTTAGCTCCTCCATTACCCCTGACTTCTCCAAGCCTTTGCACTATTTCTGAAAGGTGCAGGAAATATGTTTCTGTATTGTAGTTTAAATGAATTACTCAAAGTTCCATATTAATATGCCTAGTAAGGAATCTGTTTGTCAAAAAACATTACCTGAATTTTTTTGTGTGTGTGTCTGTATTGTTACAGACATACTTGCTGGTGGGTATTTTGAAATAAATTACCAAAATAATTTAAACTGAACTGATTATATTGTGGTATTTTGACAAATAAAATATACAGAATTTTTAATTTTTTGGTGCAGAATTCCCCCAGGAGTCAGATACGGGCACAAATAATTAAAAGTTATATTTTAGATATAGTCCATGTGTTATCATTGATTTCAGTTTTTGACTTATTTTCTTTCATTCTCTAGGACTTTGCTGTTTCTATTATATTTAATATGGGAAACTGTCATTTCTTGCTAGAGCACAAGGTTCGGTGTAACTGTGCATTAAAGGAATTGCTGGAGAAGCGAGAGGTAGAAATGTGTGTACTAGAAAGGTCTTATAGTGGATGCATTGCAGTAAAATAGCACTGGAGCTATCTTTATTTTGCTAACCTGATTGATCAGACCCAATATTTTCAGTACGTCATGCATCTCTACAACCACTGAGATTATTTATTATTGCCATCAGTTCACTAAATTCTTCCAAGATATGTGAAAACTAAGTTTTATATTATTTTATTAATCTCTTACCATTTATTATCTACCTTATCTTTGTTAGGGTATTTTCTTTATGAAACTTATCTGTCTGTACAATTATTGAATCATTTCCAATCTTTTGTCTTTGGCCCCCTAGCCAGACACAAACTTGACTGGGGTGAAGATGGCAGCTCATGACTGGAAGCAACTTCAAAGTGGGTCTTGTCTTGAAATTAATCTCCTGATGCACAAAGCTCATGTACAGTCTTATCACGTTACTTTTGTTTCAACCAGGTCTATTTTTTCTCCCCCCATTGCTAATGAGAAATACAGACCTGAAGCCTTATTTTGTACTATTGATCACATTTTGAACCACAAATCACTTGTTGTGCACAACCCTTCAACTGCCTCCTGTGAGGAATTCAGCAAGAACAGAGTGAATTTCTAATCAGCTGCCACTGTTCAGCACCGCTTTGCGTAATTATAACACCAGTGCAAGTTTGACAGGTTTTTTTTGTTCCAAGCTGAGCTCATATAGGCTATGTCTACACTACAAAGTTAAGTTGACTTTATGTAAGTCGACATCAAGCTGCCGATTTAAGCAAATCAATCTTCCATGTCCACACTACACTCACTGTGTTGGTGGAGCGCATCCTCACTAGCAGGGCTTGCATCAACGCATGGAGCACTGCACTGTGGATAGCTATCCCACAGTGCACATAAGTGGAATTTTGGGTTGGGTTTTCAATGCTTTATGGGACCAAAATATTGGCATGGGTGGTTATGGGAACATGGCATTAGCCTCCCATGATGCACTTACCTCCCTCCCTCCCTGAAATCAATGGAAAACAAACCAAGCCTTTTTCGCACTTTTTTTGTAAGCCTGGGTTACCCACGTGGACGCCATAGCATGATAAGCATGGACCCCACTCGGCTGTACACTGCTGTGTGCATTACAAACACCTTGTGCCTTATCCTGCAGTATTTACATAGCCGACATAGGGGCCACCGTGCAGAACAATGTGATGCCATGCAAGTAGCTGTGCTGGAAGCCATAGAGCAGAGCAATTTTCAGTTGCTGGCAACAGTAACGCATCACCTTGGCATGGCTGAGTGCCGTTTCTGGGCCCAGGAAACGAGCACTGACTGGTGGGACCACATCACTATGCAGCTATGGGATGATGAGCAGTGGCTGAGGAACTTTCAAATGCATAAGGCCACTTTCCAGGACCTGTGTGAAGAAGTTTCCCCAACCCTGAAGCGTAGCAATACTAAATTGAGAGTGGAGAAGAGAGTGGCAAAAGGTCTGTGGAAGCTTGCAACGTCACACTGCTACCGGTCAGTGGGGCTTCAATTTGGAATGGGTAAATCTACCATGAAATCTGTTGTGATCCAAGTTTTCAGGGCCATTAACAGACTTCTGCTAAGAAGGGTAGTGACTCTGGGCAATGTGCAGGATATAATGGATGGTTTTGCCACGATGGGGTTCCCTAACTGTGGTGGGGCAATAGACGGAACTCATATCTCTATATTGGCACCAGACCACCTTGCCAAAGAGTACATAAACCAAAAGGGATACTTCTCAATGATGTTGCAAGCGCTGGTGGATCACAGAGGCCATTTCACCGACATCAACATGAGATGGTCAGAAAAGGTGCATGAAGTGCGCATCTTTAGGAACACAGGTCTGTTCAGAAAGCTTCAAGCAGGGACTTTCTTTCAGACTGCAAAATAACCACTGGTGATGTTGACATGCCAATCCTGATCCTGGGAGACCCAGCCTATTCCTTGCTCCCATGGCTCATGAAGCCGTACACCCACAGCCTGGACAGCAGTAAGAACCTGTTCAACCATAGGCTGAGAAAGTGCAGAATGGTTATGGAATGTGCTTTTGGTCATTTAAAAGGTTGCTGGTGTTGTTTGCTTACTAGGTTAGACCTCAGTGAAAGCAATATCCCCATTAGAACATAAGAGCATAAAAACGGCTGTACTGGGTCAGACCAAAGGTCCATCTAGCCCAGTATCCTGTCTACCGATAGTGGCCAATGCCAGGTGCCCCAGTGTAATGATCAAGTGACCTCTCTCCTGCCATCCATCTCCACCCTCTGACAAACAGAGGCTAGGGACACCATTCCTTACCCATCCTGGCTAATAGACATTAACGGACATAACCTCCATGAATTTATCCAGTTCTCTTTTAAACACTGTTATAGTCCTAGCCTTCACAACCTCATCAGGCAAGGCATTCCACAAACTGACTGTGTGCTGTGTGAAGAACTTCCTTTTAGTTGTTTTAAACCTGCTGACCATTAATTTCATTTGGTGGCCCCTAGTTCTTGTATTATGGGAACAAGTAAATTGCTTTTTCTTATTCACTTTCTCCACATCACTCATGATTTTATATACCTCTATCATATCCCCCCTTAGTCTCCTCTTTCCAAGCTGGAAAGTCCTAGCCTCTTTAATCTCTCCTCATATGGGACCCGCTCCAACCCCTAATCATTTTAGTTGCCCTTCTATGAACCTTTTCTAATTCCAGTATATCTTTTTTGAGATGAGGAGACCACATCTGTATGCAGTATTCAAGATGTGGGCCTACCATGGATTTATATAAGGGCAATAAGATACTCTCCGTCTTATTCTGTATCCCCTTTTTAATTATTCCTAACATCCTGTTTGCTTTTTTGACTGCCGCTGCACACTGCGTGGACATCTTCAGAGAACTATCCACGATGACTCCAAGATCTTTTTCCTGATTCGTTGTAGTTAAATGAGCCCCCCATCATATTGTATGCATAGTTGGGGTTATTTTTTCCAATGTGCATTACTTTACATTTATCCACATTAAATTTCATTTGCCATTTTGTTGCCCAATCACTTAGTTTTGTGAGATCTTTTTGAAGTTCTTCAAGATCTGCTTTGGTCTTAACTATCTTGAGCAGTTTAATATCATCTGCAAACTTTGCCACCTCACTGTTTACTCATTTCTCCAGATCATTTATGAATAACTTGAATAGGATTGGTCCTAGGACTGACCCTTGGAGAGGGGTAACTAGTGGTGTTCCCCATTCTGATAATTTATTCCTGCTCTTTGTTCCCTGTCTTTTAACCAGTTCTCAATCCATGAAAGGATCTTCCCTCTTATCCCATGACAACTTATAAAAATCAAGAGCCTTTGGTGAGGGACCTTGTCAAAGGCTTTCTGGAAATTTAAGTACACTATGTCCACTGGATCCCCCTTGTCCACATGTTTGTTGACCCCTTCAAAGAACTCATTGTTATTGCTGCCTTCTCTACACTCCATAATATCTGTGAAACAAAGGGAAAAAAGTTTCCACTGGGGTTGGGTGGTGGGGGTTCAGGCAGATCGCCTGGCAGCCAATATTGAGCAGCCAGACACCAGGACAATAAGAAGAGCACATCAAGGGGCTCTGCATCTCTGTGAGACTTTGAAAACCAGTTTCAACAATGAGCCAGAGTAATGTGACACTTATCTGTGTTGTTTCTTACCAAACTGGCCCCTCCCTTGCATTTTCTCCCCTGTAAACTCCACCCCCCACCAACCGCCGTATGTTGAATGAATAAAGAGCTTTTTTTCCTTAATCTGTTAAATTTTATGATGCACACAAACACAGAGACTGCAAAGAAAAGTAAGATAATCTGGGGCAAAAGGGCTGATAACACTATGTGGGGAGGAGAAAGAAAGCTTGCTTATAGATGCACTGCGATAACAACCAACATTGTGGAAATGGGCACCTTCTGGTCCTTGTACCCTCCCCCATGGTGTTGAGTGCAAGCAATACTGAACTTTCCCACCCACCCCTTTGCTCCCCCCGCCTCATAGGACATTTGGGGGAGGTGGATGTAGAACTGGGTGATGATGGCAGCAGGTTCAGCATAGGCTACAGAGGGTCTCTAGCATCCAGCTGCCTCTCTTGAACCTCAACCAGACACCTCAACATGTCTGATTGCTCCTTCAAAATCTGCAGCATCTCGTCCTGCATGGCACGCTCTTGTTCCCTGAAGGCTCTCCTGTCCTCCCTGTCCATGTCCAGGTTCTTGGACAGTGTAATCCTCCATGCACTGAGCTCCGTCTTGTCACTTTCAGAGGCACGCATTAACTCATTGAACATGTCCTTCCAAATCTTCTTCTTCTGCCTTCTAATCTGGGAAAGTCTCTGTCCCACTGTGGAGGATGCACAGACAGTCAAGGTTTCAGTTGCAAAGAATGCAAAGCACAAGGGTAGCATTGACAGTACATACATTCTTTTTGATGCAAGGTTAATTTTTTTTTTAAATAAATCCCTCAATACACTTCACTGCAAGCCACAATGTAATCACAACCATTGGCTATTGCAAGAATCAGTTTGCTGCTCCAGCCATGGTGAGTAAGGCCATGAGACATGCTGCTTTTGTGAAGACATCCTTGGGATCACAGGTTGGAACTTGAGAAAAGCCCACTCTCCCCTAGCAACCTGGATAGTGCTTGAGGACAGGCACCAGTGTAAAGCTCCCCAGATAATTTGTTTTTTTACAAAAGTGGCACTGGGTTGGAGCGGGAGAGAAGGGCAACAAACAGGAAGCCACTCCACTCTTTTTTTCAATGCTGCTTGCAATACATGATCCCTTCCAACCACTACCATCACATGGAAAAGCATGGTTGTGTGACCCAGATTTCACCAAACGGGGGATGGATTACTTGTTGAATTATTTGCAGCTTAAGGGCTAGCATTGAAAACTTCCCCCATTTCTCCTAGGTGACCCTATGCAATATCATTCTCCTGAGAATAACAGAGGTGGCAAGGGAGCAGATGCTGCAAGCCCCTGGGTACAGACCTGGTCCTTATGCTGTAATGCTGTGTGTGCTGCAATGATGCCAGGAGAGTTACTACCGGAGTGGCATGGGAAAGTATTCTATCATGGTGGATGAAATAAGGCAACCCTTCCCAGACACCTCCTGCAAAGGATTGCAGAGTATTTCCATGAAAGCTTCCTAGAGATCACTACGGAGGATTCCCAGGCCATCCCCATGCATATAAACAGTCTTTTTCGGAGAACACCTTCTGCATAGCTCAAGTGGCCACCGATACCCACTATACCTACATTTTTGTTCAGATTAAACATAAAAAATAATAGCATGTAACCCCTACAGTTTGATTGGATGTGTGTGTGATGGGTTGGATCTCAGAACCCCCCCTTGGGGCTGCCAACTGATGTGCCAAGACTACTTCTACCCCTGCTTTCCCTGCCAGCTTGGGACTCCAGCACCCTGTCTTGTTGAGCCAGACACACCAGTCTGCTCCAACACAGACTCAGGGTCCGAACCACATGCCCCAAAGCTGCAGACTTAACTGAAAGCAACTTAAGAAGTGTTCCTGTCTTTAACACTCAGATGCTCAACTCCCAATGGGGTCCAAACCCCAAATAAATCTGTTTTACCCTGTATAAAGCTTATACAGGGTAAACTCATAAATTGTTCGCCCTCTATAATACTGATAGAGAGATATGCACATCTGTTTGCCCCCCAAGGTATTAATACATACTCTGGGTTAATTAATAAGTAAAAAGTGATTTTATTAAATACAGAAAGTAGGATTTAAGTGGTTCCAATTAGTAACAGAGAGAACAAAGTGAATTACCAAGTAAAATAAAACAAAACACGCAAGTCTGAGTCTAATACAGTAAGAAAACTGAATACAGACAAAATCTCACCCTCAGAGATGTTTCAAGAAGTTTCTTTTGTTTGGGGTACAGACTGGACGCCTTCCTAGTCTGGGCACAATCCTTTCCCCGGTACAGCCCTTGTTCCAGTTCAGGTGGTAGCTAGGGGATTTCTCATGATGGCCGCCCCCTTTGTTATGTTCTACCCACTTATATATCTTTTGCATAAGGTGGGAATCCTTTGTCCCTCTCTTGGTTCCCACCCCTCCTTATCAATGGAAAAGCACCAGGTTAAAGATGGATTCCAGTTCAGGTGACATGATCACATGTCACTGTAAGACTTCAAGCCTTCATTCCTCACAGGAAGGCCTGCCTGCAAACAGAGCCATCCATAGTCAATTGTCCTGGTTGATGGGAGCCATCAAGATTCCAAACCACCATCCATGACCCACACTTTGCATAATTACATTAGGCCCTCAGAGTTATATTTCATATTTCTAGTTTCAGATACAAGAGTGATACATTTATACAAATAGGATAACCACACTCCATAGATTATAAGCTTTATAATAATAAATTTGTTAGTCTCTAAGGTGCCACAAGTACTCCTGTTCTTCTTTTTGCGGATACAGACTAACACGGCTGTTACTCTGAAGCTTTATAATGCTATCTTACAAGAGACCTTTTGGATGAAGCATATTTTAGTTACATTATATTCACACTCATTAGCATATTTTCATAAAATCACATAGAGTGCAATGTAGCAATGTGTACTCACCCGAGGTGTCTTCCCCGGCATCACACTCTGCTGCCAACTGGTCTTGTGAAGGGACGGGCTCCAGAGTTAAAAACAGTTCTTGGCTGTCAGGGCAAATGGATCCTCTGCTTGCCTGCCTCACATTCTCCTACTCTTCCTCGTCAACAATGTCCTCCTCGTTGTTGTTTGAGGTCACCTGGGGTTCCTGGAAGGTATGCACGGACTGTTTTGGGGTAGTGGTGGGGTCGCCACTAATGTTCCCTCTAATTTTTTTTGTCTATGTGTGGAATGAATTTTGTTTTGTGCACCAATATGGAGGTGATGAGTGGTGGGGGTGGGGCTGGGGATAAGGGGTTTGAGGTGCGGGAGTGGGCTCAGGACTGGGGCAGAGGGTTAGGATGTAGGGGGTAAGTGCTCCAGCTTGGGGTGTGGGTTCTGGGGTGGTGCCAGGGGAGAAGCGCCCCTCCCCAGCCATGATAGCTCTGAGACCAGAGGAGAGGCACCTCTCCCTGGCCAGGGCACCTCCAGGACTCAGGTCGGGGAAGAGGCGCTTCTCCCTGACCTCAGCAGCTTTGTGGCTGGGGCCGGGGGAGAGGCGCCTCTCCCCAGCCATGGCAGCTCCGGGGCTGGGGCCAGGGGAAAGGTGCTTCTCCTTGCCTGCATGGCCCTTGATAGCTTACTGCACAGCTTAGAGGAAACTTAGGTCGCCACTGAGAATCGCATGCAGCTCATAAAAGCGGCATGTCTGTGGAGCAGAACCAGAACAACTGTTCACCTCCCTTGTCTTCTGGTATGTTTCCCTCAGCTCCTTTATTTTCACACAGCACTGCTGCGTGTCCCTGGTGTAGCCCTTCTCTCCCATGCCTGGCATGATCTTGGCATAGATGTCAGCATTTCTTTGCTGGATCAGAGCTCTGCCTGCACAGACTCTTCTCCCCACACAACAGTTAGATCCACCACCTCCTGTGAACTCCATCCTGGAGCACGTTTGCTGTCTTCAGTCTCCATGATCAGCTATGCTGGCGAGTTCTCCACGCTGATCAAACAGGAAATGAAAATTCAAATGTTCCCAGGGCTTTAACAGGGGAGCGTCTGTTCCCTGTGTACCTGGCTGACTTACAGTGGAGTTGAAAGTGCTCTCCAGAGCAGTCACAGAGGAGCAGTGTGGGACACCTCCTGGAGGCCAATTCATTCAAATTACACAGGGCAGTGTCTACACTATCCCCATGTTGAACCGTGGATGTCAAATCAAGCACTACGACTCTCGCATAGGTGGAGTACAGAAGTTAACTTTACAGGCCACTTAGGTCAGCAGAAGGTACTCGGCAGTGTAGTCACATACATTACTAGATTGACTTAATGCGGCTTATGTCGACCTAAGTTTGAAGTGTAAACACGGCCATAGTTGGGAAAGCAATCATGCTCCATTATTTCTTGTTTTGACTCTTGGCCCATATGGCTGCTCATGGACAGTCTTTTGGTGCTTTGCTACATTAGCTAATATGGTTAATGAGTCTTTGCTTTCTGAGTATGTTCATTATCTGTAGCTGTTCATTGTTAGTAGAAAGAAGCCAAAGCTTTCCCCCTTGTATCTTGCAGATTTCTATCCTACAACTGATCCCTTGCTAAAATTCCTGTTTTGGATAGCAGGCAGGGAGAGATTGGTAAAGATGGTTGTCCTTTAACTAAAGGCAATTTTGCCTGGGAATGGATTATATGAGAGGTTTCAGTCTGGCTTCAGGGAGAACAGTACTGGGATTGTTTTACTTAGCAGCACAAATGATTTATTACTAACTGATTATTCAAGTTAAATTACACTGCTCCTTCTGATAGATCTTTCTGCTACTTTCTGTACAGTAGATCTTGGAATATTATTGAGTCATTTGAAGGAAATGCTTAGATTATGAAGAACTGTCCTGGCTTGGAGTCATTCACCATTTATAGGACATTATCAGTTTGTAACTGGGCAATTGTGGATCAAATTTTTCCTCACTGGCCCCATTACTCTCCAGAATATAATATCCTATAATTCTTTCCTTTTATTTGCTGCAGATGTGGACAAAATTCTCTAGCAGCATAATATTTATTTTAATTAGAACACAAACAATATGCATTTGTCTTTTACAGTTTTGGGCAACAAAAATGATTAGGGGTATGGAACAACTGCCGTATGGGGTGAGATTAAGAAGATTGGGACTTTTCTCTTGGTAAAGAGACAACTAAGGGGGGATATGATTGAGGTCTATAAAATCATGACAGGTGAGGAGAAAGTCAATAAGGAAGTTTTATTTACTCCTCCTCACAACACAAGAACTGGGGGTCACCAAATGAAATTAATAGGCAACAGGTTTAAAACAAACAAAAGGAAATATTTCTTCACACAACGCACACTCAACCTGTGGAATTCTTTGCCAGAGGATGTTGTGAAGGCCAAGACTATAACAAGGTTCAAAAAAGAAGTAGATAAGTTCACAGAGAATAGGTCCATTAATGGCTATTAGTTAGGAAGGGCAGGGATGGTGTCCCTAGCCTTTGTTTGCCAGAAACTGGGAATGGGCAACAAGGGGATGGATCACTTGATGATTAATTGTTCTGTTCATTCCCTCTGAAACACCTGGCACTGGCCACTGTTGTAAAACAGGATACTGGGCTAAATGGACCTTTGATCGGACCCAGTATAGCTGTTCTTATGTCTCTTGCAGCAGTTTTGCCCGTGTCTACGTGTTTTACCAAAGCATGATCTGTGATGGTCATAAATGATTTGAAACTGAACTGAGATAATATGTATTTGCTTTTTGAAAATCTTCTGTTTCTACTAAGTAGTTGTTTTCTAGGCAGTCTAATCTATCTATATATCATACTGACTCAGTGCAGGGTGATGGACTAGATGACCTCTTAAGTTCACTTCCAGCCCTCCTTTTCTATGATTTTATAGCTGAAGTATGCATCACCTTGCATTTGAGGGATCTTTTGCTAAACAGTATCATATATAGGCTACCAGAGTTAGAAGCCTTGGAATGAAAATAGAGTTCTATTACATATCTGGTCACCAGGTTTGCCTTTCATCATCTCAGAAGTCTTAGAGTGAAACTGCATCTTCACAATGTTGACATTTTAATTTTTATTTGCTTGACATTTTCTCCCCTGGAATCTTCTATATTATTAATGCATGCATTCTCTAGTTTTCACAATATGAACATTGGGCCCTATTCTAAATACCAGGATTGTCTCTGGTAACACTTCACTGGCTACTAGTACCATTTCAGTTTTACTTCATAATCATTTTGATCATTCCCCAACTACTGCAATGATTATCTCCTACTTCTTTCTAATACCATCTGTTTCAATCGGCCTTTAAGGCCCCTAGGATCATCTGTTTCTAGACTCTCATCTTCAGACACAGGAGAGCTTTTACTTTCCCATCTAGAAGACAGGTCTATCACTTTTGGGTATGGAAGGTAGAACGTTTAGCAATGTCACTACAAGACCATCCAATGAACCCTTCACCAGAAACATATCCCATGGAACGGTTTATATTTTTGTTTTCCTAGAAAAACTACCTATTACAAAAAATATGTATTTTTCATTTTAGATTTATCCAACACCTGCACTTTGTGCATCACCCAGTGTTGGACACTGCTGCTTCAAGCAGACCACCACACCCACATAACTGCTTGCAGGATTTGATTCTCAGTTATAAGCATAGCTCAGAGTTTTCTAACATTAGAGAGATCTTCTGAGAGGTGACAAATCCATCAGAAGTGACATTCTTATTCAAATGAGTCAATTTTTGTGCCTGACAGACATTGCCCTTGTGTCATCAGATAACCAAACAGGATAGGGTTAGAAGTGGATATTCTCACAACTTCATTTTCTGGTGACACTTATGCTAATTGAGCAATGTTGTTCAGGCACCATTCCAAATATGTTTGATTTTTTTAATATAAAATATTAAATGTGATTAAAAATGTATTATTAAGTATTTCCCTTTAAACCAAGATTGTGTACAAAGACGAGCTATTTGCCAAGCACTTGGGTGCCATGGGTATTTACAGCTCACCCTGCTTATATTACTCACAAAAAAGTCCTGCACACACAGAAAATTTCCTTCTAGATCAGAGAGGACTTTGCTCACGGGTGGAGCGGGGAAGGTTAAAAACATTTTTATTTTTAGATTCTATAAGTATGTTTTTTCTTTTACTTGGAAAACTTCTCTTCACATTTCCCCAGCTAATGTATCATGCTGAAAAGCATCCTCTCCTTTTACATCACATAAATAAATATGTAACGCAATCACTTGGGATGCCTCACATAACACAAGGAGACAAGACATTTGAACAGAAGGTTTTCTGAACAATTTAGTAAAGAAAAACAATGTTTAGAGAGGAAAGAAAAAAGCTTTTATCTTTAGATGGGCTAGTATAAGTGCCCTACCCACATAGTTGCCTATGGGCATTTAAAGCACAGTTCTGATTTACTCCACCCTTCAGTATGGAAGCACACAGGGTCCTCCTGCTGTTAACACACTAGAGAAACATAACAGATGCCTTGTTAAAACTCACCCCTCCAGGCTAGCAGTCCACAAATAATCTCCAAATGCTTCCCACTGCTCAGCACCTGATCATGAAAGTATTAGGAAAACTAAAAACAAACTAAAGACAAAAACTAAACTAAAATACTTAATAAAACAATAAACAAACACAGCAAGAAGCTGAACTGATTAGACAAAAAGAGCAGCTCTTTTTAATGTGTTTTAAACCATTTTTACCATTATTTTATCATCTTCACTGTGGCCCAATCCTGCAACTTCTTCTGTGTGGGTGGCATACCACACATGGCCTCACTGATCTCAGCATGCTCACATACAAGATGTTACAGAATCAGGGCTTAATTTTAAGGTCTTTGGTGCAGGACCCTGGCTTCTTATATATCTATAAATCACCAGGCATTACCTAATGACCAGTAATAAGAAGAATATTTAACACATAATATTATGACTGTAACTCTTACAATCATTTAAAAATGAATAATATAAACAAAAGCAATATATTGATTTACAGAAAGATCAGGTTTAGTGGAAATATTAGACCTGCTCAAATGCAATCATAGTTCAGATTATCTGGTCAGCCAAACACTCATTTTAACTTCCCCTCAGCCAGCATAAAAATAAGATTTTATGTCAGGTTGAATATACATTACCTGTGGTAATAAACCAAAAGAACCAACAATAAACTGGCGGAATAAGATATATCTATGGGATATTTTTCCATTACTTGTGTGTAGAATTGAACAGCGAATATTTGATATTCGACACAACTATAGCTGAGACTCATCTAGTCATCACTACAACACTGAATGCAGGAGATGAGCTAGTCAGCAGAAAAGCATTTTCCTCAGAAGACAAAGAAATCTCTCACATATTGGTGGTTTCAATGACTATGTGTTCTCTAGTTACAAATCAAAGGCCTGATCCAACATTTGCTTTAATTAATGGCAATTCTTCCTTTGACTTCAATAGGCACTGGATCAGACCCCAAAAGCTGAAAAAATGGACTTCTTGGGTGGGACTAATTGGCTGGAAGGTTGCTAAGTCTCACACTTCATAACTAAACTTGCAGTACTATGGAAGGAGTACACACACCAAAGTGTCTCAGTTCACATGCTGTGAGAAACAATATTCTATCCTTTTTGGGGGGTGGGTCTTCCTTCTATCCTTCTATCTGTCACAGTCACATGGCACCCACATAGGGTGACCAGATGTCCCGATTTTATAGGGACAGTCCCGATTTGGGTTTTTTTTTCTTATATAGGCTCCTATTACCCCCTACCCCCGTCCTGATTTTTCACACTTGCTCTCTGGTCACCCTACACCCACATCACCATTATATCTGAGCACTTCCCAATCTTTAAAGTATTTATTCTCACAACCTTTGAGGGTGTTGTTATTCCCATTGTACAGATGGGGAACTGTAGCACAGAGAGACCAGGGCCCAGACCCACAAAGGAGCATAAACCCCAGATTTAAGTGTCTAAGTCCCAGTTTTACGCTCCACAACAATCCTGCTGAACCTAAAATAGGCACCTAAAATCACTTGGTGCCTACAGTTTTCAAAGCAAAGATTCTCTAGGCCCCTACATTTCAGCCTTTGGGCTTGTCCACTGCAGTCTCCCTCTTAGCATTCTGATGCCTGTCACCTGCCTAAGCCCCAGAGTGAGTCACAAACCAGGCAAGATCGGCTTTTGCCCACCTAAGTCACAAGCAGGCTCAGAGGGCACCTAATGGATTGGGTCCCATTGAAAATATAGCTGAAGGAAGAGGTGGTGGTTGTGCCCATCGTATAACGTTTAACCCAGGAATTAGAAAATTCTCCTGGGATAAAGGAGATTCAGGTTCATTTCCCCTTTCCCTGAAAGAGGGGAGAAAGGATTTGAACAGGGGTCTCCCTCCTCTCATCAGAGTGTTCTTACCTTTGGACTATTGGATATGCCGATCTGCAGCTCCCTCAGTCTCTCCTGTTGAAGCTATTCCACTTTGGATAAATAACGAGAGTCATGGGAGCAGGGGGACGGGGACTGTGACTGGGTTCTCCCACCTCCGAGGCAAGTGCTCTAACCACCGGGCTAAAAGATATGTATTGGGTGACACCAACCCTGCAGCCATTTCGTATGGAATAAAGCAGGCACCTGACTCAGTCCCCCAAGATGTGGCTTAGATGCCTAAGCCACCCGACTCCATGTGATAGGTTCCTGTTTGAGGATTGCCAAGGAGAGATAGCCCCCTCCTTCCCTCTTCCCCCTGTCTCAATTTAAGACATCTATCTCCAAGAGCAGGGTGAGGCTTAGCGCGCACACACGCACACCCACACTTGTTGTCAGTCTCTCCCTAGCTAGCTTAGATGGTTCCCTGCCTAGTATGCTATCCTTTGTGGATAGTATTGGTACCCATCTCTCCTCATTCATTATATAGGGAGTATACTATATATAACTAGGTATACTAGGGCTTTGTGGATTGCACTGTTGCTCCTGGAATTTTCTAAGACCATGACACTCCATGCTGCTATGCCTAGATCCCTTTACATATCTTACCCTAAGTGACTTGCCCAAGGTCACACAGGTAGTCTGTGGTAAAGCAGGGACTCAAACCTAGGGCTCCCAAAGCATAGGCTTGTGTTTTATTCAGTGGATCATCCTGTTTCCTCTTAATTTCTTCAGACTTCATCTTCCTTAGTAATTCTCTAACCCCTCCCCCCCCAGATTGACATTACCACTCTCTCCTATTAATTCAATTTGGCCTCATCTGTCTCCATTGCTATCTAGGCCACCAAATGAATTGCTCTCGCTAGTGAATATGTTTTATTTGTCCTTCACACAGTTCTTACTGCCCTCTGCCATCATTGTTTGTTTTTGTACTCTTCGGTATATTACAGTGTTTTAACTGTATTTTTAGACGGTTTTAAAATTACTGCATGGCCATCTGTGCTCCCTTTCCCATTGGCCTGTTCTTTAAATAATTTCATATTGGCTATTTTGAGTGGGATTTTCAAAAGCACTCAGCCCTGCTCTCATTACGGTATTAATGCTGATTACTTTTTAAAATCTCATTTTGACACACGTGGTCAAATGTGTGAAATGATTGATCTCTTGTTCCTTCTAGTTTTTGTTTTTTGACTCTGTTTACCCAACCTATTAATAATAATTTGCATAGCCATTTGCAGATCTCACAGCAGTTTATAAAGATGAGTAAACATGATCATACTCATTCAGTGGATGTGGAAATTGAGATGAGAGTTGACTTGGTTACACAATGTCCCAATTACAGACACTGGAACACATTCTGAACCTTCTCAAACCCAGTCCTGTGCTCTAACCACTACTGCAGGAGAAGCCGCTTGCCACAGTAGTGGGGACTGCCTTCCTTCATCATTGCCTGGCAAGAAAACTCCATTCCCTCCTCTTAGATGAGAACCCCAACCATTACAAATCTATGCTTTCAGCACCTCCAGATTAGTCTATTACAACTCATTCCACCTGAGACTTTACAGAACTGACTCAAGACAACTGAGATTGGTGTAGTATGCAGCAATGCACCTCATAAACCATAAAGATAAATGGAAATACAATACACCTGAGCTTTGTACATTCTACTGGCTCCCCATTAACTCCAGAAGTCATGTCAAAGTGTTGGTCTTAATCTGTAAAGCTCTAAACAGGACCCGGTTGTGCCAACCGAGAGGACTCGTGATTTACCCACACCTTGAAAAAAATCTGGTGTGTGTGCGCGCGTGTGTCTGTGTGTATAAAAACAAAACGCCGACACTCCAAATGGAGGGTAAATAACAGAAGAAATGAAACAAAAATGATTAGGGAGCTGGAGCACATGACTTATGAGGAGAGGCTGAGGGAACTGGGATTGTTTAGTCTGCAGAAGAGAAGAATGAGGAGGGATTTGATAGCTGCTTTCAGCTACCTGAAAGGAGTGTTGTGGTCAAAGACACCCATGCAATGATTTTAGTTCAAAGACTCAAGCCTGAGGCCAGTTTATTGACATACATACCAGTGCACTGGGGTGTAGTCTGAAGACTGACACACCGAGGGCTGCTCGCAGGCGGGTTTTTACTTCATTAAACCGCAAGCAAAGTACAAACAATACGTCATGAGTTAAGAAATTAGAGTCGGGGTCAGTCCCTCCCTTAAACCGAGAGTTAAGAAACTAGGGTCGGGGTCAATCCCTCCCTTAAACCGAGAGTTAAGAAATTAGGGTTGGGGTCAGTCCCCCCTCCCCCTTCCCCCCAGGTACCTTCCTCATTAATTTCCGAGAAGTGGGTGTTTATTTAGGTAGAAGGGTGCTTGGTGGTTTTCCCTAGGGGTGGTACTTGGCACCAGTTTGGGTACATTTCTCAAGACACAGGTTATTTTCCGGGGTCTTTTGGTGAAAGATTGGTGGGGGGGTTCCATGGGATGCCTAAAGAGGATCTATGATTGGCTATTTTTGCAGATAGCTGGAATCACGGAGTGGGTCACAGATCACCCAAAGGAGAAGCTGCATGAGTTAAGAAATTGCATGTAGCTAAAGTTACCTATTGCTTCACACAAGTGGTTATTATATTTCATTAGTCATGAAAATATTTCATTAGTGCTGCTGCTGGGGCCTTTTTTTTGTATTCTTTCCCTCCTTGCCCCCCCCCCCTCTGGTCATGACCCTTGACCGAGTTTGGCAGGGAATTGTGCAGTCTAGTCTAGTTCAGGCCTTGGCCTGTACTGCTTTGTGTAAGGGTAGTTAGCATAACAGATCTCTGTTGGAGGTTTTATTTTGGGGCCTTCAGATTCACCGCTCTGGCTATTAAAAAGAAGGCCCCCCTGTTCCATTTCCCCATAGGGGGTTCCAAAGAGGATGGATCTAGACTGTTCTCAGTGGTACCACATGACAGAACAAGGAGTAATGGTCTCAAGTTGCAGTGGGGGAGGCTTAGGTTGGATATTAGGAAAAACTTTTTCACTAGGACAGTGGTGAAACATTGGAATGGGTTACCTAGGGAGGTGGTGGAATCTCCTTCCTTAGAGGTTTTTAAGGTCAGGCTTGACAAAGCCCTGGCTGGGATGATTTAGTTGGGGATTGGTCCTGCTTTGAGCAGGGGGTTGGACTAGATGACCTCCTGAGATCCCTTCCAACCCTGATATTCTATGATTCTATATTCTATGATTCTTCAATTCTGTAAGAAAAACACAAGAATCCAATGAATTAGTCTACTAATGAATCAGGCCTACAACTCCTTTGACTCCTTCCTTTAGATACTGATTACACTGAATTGTTTTACAGCATTGTCCTTGTGTAGTTCTTTGCTGTTTACTGGACCAAGCCAGATTCCCACTGAAACTGCCAGCCATCCCGTATTCATTCCATCACCTCATTCACTTTCTTTTCTAAGTTTAGTGTTTCTCTGTAAAGTCTTCCTCATGTTTCCTACTAACTTCAACACACTTATGATAGTTGGAATTAAATGTAGAAGTATTCTCATAGCTGCCAGTTTTGTGCAGCTCCATGTGTGAAATTGTACGCAAATTATTTAATGAACTAATTTACATAGCAGCATACATTTCAGCTTAAGGCCACTAACTAAACACTCTCCCCCAAGCAGTGGTGGGAGTAGGGCACAAAGCTGCCTAAAATTTGGCTGCGGTGAGGCAAGGCCAGATAAAGGGTTAGTAGGTGGGAGGGTAGGTGATTAGGGGGAGGATGCTGGAGGTTATCTGGGGTTGCTGGTTATGTGCATTCATACTAGGGTGTCTACATCACTGAGTGTTTTTGGGTAGCTGTGGGGGTTGGTGTGGCTGCGTGCAATCAGGGGGTGTCTGGAGTAAGTGGTACAAATGCTGCATGCGGAGATGTCTGGGAGTGCTGGGATAGTTGGGGGCTGGATGGGAGATGGGCTCTGGTCCGTGAAGAGGGCAGGGGCCTGGAGAGGGTTTCTGAGGGGCTGGTTAGGGAAGCAGCGGTCTCAGGTTTTGCTGGGGTCTGGCTGAGGGAGCCTGGGGCTGTTATTTAGGTTACATAATCTTTCTTCCCAGCCAACCTGCCACCTGCTGCAGCCAAGGCACTATGCTGCTGCTCCTTTCCCAGCTGAATCCAGTACCGGGAGCATCTGGAGGGAAGGCAGAGTGCTGCCCTGAAGCGCTGAGCTTCATTGAGCAGCAGTGAGAGGCCTCAGGAGGAACTGAAGTTTCTGCTCTCAGGCCAGCTGGGCTATGTGACATTCAAACTGAGCTGTGAGCAGGCAGGACAGAGCTGCCAATTGCATGATTGTCATGTGTGATGCACAGAATTCGGCAGCACTGCAGACTTGCCAAGAGTTCCACCCAGGGTCAGTGGAAAGCAGGAGTATTAATAAAGCTACTGAATATGAGGCTTATGGTACATATGGAAATATTTTAAATTTGCACATGCAGACCTGCCACGTGTAGGTGCTTTCCCCATACACTATGGGGCTTCCAATACTTCTATGGGATGCCCCAGCCCCAGCCTACATGGAAATAACCTTCTGATTTGCTGATTTCACCATCATCCCACCTCCTGGGGAAGGGGAAGTCAGTTTTAGGAGCTGCATGTGGTGAGCAATCAGTTGGCATTTAACATTTGCAGTAGCCAGTGCTCCTTTGCCTACCCCTACCTCCCCAAGTGTAAGTGGACTGTTGGCCCCTTACTAAAACTCAGTGGGGGTGTTTTGGTTGGCTAGCTCCCAGTACCAAAAGGAAGGAGAAGAGTCGATGGCAAATCAGGAGCCTGAGACTGACAGTCCCCAGGAACAATGGGGAGAGGCCAATGCTCCAGGTTCAGCCTGACTGACAGGGCGGGCAGGCTAATGAGGGAGTCAGGAGGCCAGGGGGGGTCCCATCCTCCGTGTGAGCTGGAATTGCCTGGTCAGACAGAGTGGGGCCGAGCTAAGGGGAGAGCAGGAGCTAGAGCTGAGCTGGGGAGCAGGGCTGCGCCAGCCAGAGACACAAAAAGCCACAGAAGCAGCCCAGAGAGCAGGCCTGTGCTGGGAGGAGAGCTGCAGCAACCAGAGCCAGAGGGGCCAGTGGGGTTGCCAGGCATCCAGTTTCTGACTGGAACACCTGGTCGAAAAGGGACCCTGGCAGCTGCGGTCAGCACTGCTGACCGGGCCGTTAAAAGTCCGGTCGGCAGCGCAGCAGGGCTAAGGCAGGCTCCCTGCCTGCCCTGGCTCTATATGGCTCCCAGAAGCAGCCAGTATGTCCCTGCACACCAAAGCACAGAGTTAGCCAGGGAGGCTCTGCAGCTCCCATTGGCCAGGAACTGCAGCAAATGGTAGCTGTAGGGGCGGCACTTGCTGCCAGGGGGGAAGCGCGCAAAGCCGCCTAGCCGTGCCTCCCCCTAGGGGCCACAGGGACATGCCAGCCTGAAGTAAGTGCTGCCTGGAGACCGCACTCCACATCCCCTCCCATGCCCCAACCCCCTGCCTCAGCCCTGAGCCCCCTCCCATACCCCAAAGCCCTCATCCCCGACCCCACCCCAGAGCCCACTCCCCGAGCCAGAGCCCTCACCCTCTGCCCCAGCCCAGTGAAAATGAGTGAGGGTGGCTAAGAGCAAGCGAGGGAGGGAGGGGGGAATGGAGTGAGTGGGGGCAAGGCCTCAGAGAAGGGGTAGGGTAGGGGTGGGGGTTTTGGGAGGGGTAAGGGTGTTAAATTTTTCTGCAATCAGAAAGTTGGTAATGCTAGGGGCCAGAAAAAGCAGCCCAGGGGGCTGGAGGCAGAGCAGTATCAGTGCTGAGGCAGAGTGGAGCTGGGGCTGGAGCAGTCCTGAGCCAGGTGCAGTGAGCAGCTGGGAAGAGTGAGGGGGGGGGACCCTGGGCAGCCCTCGAGTGCCGGGAGAAGCCCCAGCCAAGAGTCCTTGCAGGCCAGACTTGGAGGGGGATCATAACCCTGACCAGGATGGGGGGGCTGATGCTGGGAAGAAGGGTCCTGCCACCTAGAGGTGAAAGCATGTGCCCACTACCAGAGCAAGTGTCTGACCTGCAGCATCCCTGCAGCACAGCCAGGGCCTGAGAAGGAGACGTGGGACATGTGCGGAACAGACTGTGAACTTTCCTTACAATCCAGAGATGGCTGTTCATGATGTTCCTGTGCCACAGAGTGGGGTGATGTGTTTTCCTGTAACCTTTCCCATTTTTTCCTTATTTTTTTAATTGATTGCTGTTTAATTGTATTTGCTTTGAACTGTACGTAATGATCAGTGGATCAGGGAAGCATCCAGTGCGGAGAGAGCACCACAGAGTGGGGACACCCTAGCCCCTGTCCTAAGTGACTATGACAAGGTTGGGGGTCGAGCCCTCCAGGAATCCTGGGCCCAGCCTTGTTGGGGTTACGACAACTCTGCCATACAGGAGAGTGGAAAGGGAGCCCTCAGGCAGGCCTCTGGATAAAGGAAGTGGGAGTGAGGACTCAGATCCTTTCACTAGCCAAGTCCACCAGGGTAGTGTATAAGCCAGGAAAGTTCCCCACAGTAGCAGGACCATTGCCCTGCTTATACAAACCCCAGGCTGAGAGCCAGCTGGAGAGAAGCAGCTTCTTGCTGGCTCTGTAGTTTCCACCACTAATTTCCCTCCACCCATCTTGTCCAAACCTCCTGGGGGAGAAGGGTAAAGAGGCCACTAATGCTGACTTCTCCCAGACTGGGTGAGGGGACAAAGGTCCCCTGCTTTCCATCCACTCCTCCCAAAATCTGGAGGAGAGCAGCTGCAGCTGCTCCAGCAGCAGAGGAGAGAGAGTGAGAAGTAAAGCAGCCCAGCAGAGCTGAGAGACAGGGACCAGGAATGGAGCAGGACTAGCACCCACGCTGCAAATAGGTATGGATCGGGGCAGGGCAGGGTGTTCCAGCAGACAGGGGGCAGGATTAGTGATGGTCTGTGTGGATAACAGAATTAATTGGGAGTCAGAAATGGGATTAATTAGGCGACCTTCCTATAGAGGGAATAGAATTTATTGGGGACTCTGTGCTGGGGGGAGTCATGTTATTTGGAGGAACACATGGAACATATATAATTAACTAGGGGGGGCTATGTGTAGGATAAGAGAATTAATCAGGACTGCATGGAGCATGCAGCTTGGGTGCTGTGCATTGGAGAGATTGACAGAATTACTATTTGTGCGACAGATGTAATGCGTGGTGCACTAGGGATAAGTATTGATTTTATAGGTGTGGGGGAGAGGATGAGGGCATGGGGAAAGGTAAGAAAGGAGCTCTCTCCCTCCTAGAGTCCATTCTCTCCTCCCTGGGGAGTTTTGCCAGTTTTCTCTGCTTTTTTATATGGGAGGAAGACTGAAAGAAGGTCAGGGCTATGGAGAGAGAAAAAGCACACCCTAACAACGGAGCCAACACCACCCACGACATTTATATCAATCAGACTTAAGGGTGCTTGGTGGGGGTGTCCAGCTCTTCTCCATTGTCGTCGTCGTCGAGGACTCCAATGATATGGCCAGTACTAGGAGAGGAGCTGGCCTGGCATGTACTCCCCATAGCATCAGACCCCCTGCCTACATCAAGGGAGAGGAACTGTGACCATCACCAAGTACTCTAACCCACCTGTTTTTGACATATGCAAATTCAAATCTATTGGCTTCTGATTGACCGCTATTGGCAGGTGACCAGCATGCTTTAGAGCTAAACTAAGTGTCACTTTTTGCTCACTAAGGTTTAAGTAAAGCATTCAAACACTGATCAAAGTAAGAATTAAGTAATATATTAAAACACCAAGAAGGGGGACTGAATCCTGAGCCCACCCAAGCCTCGCTGCTCCAGGTCGGGGAGGGCCAAAGCCAAACGTGGGTAGTGGGGCTTGGGCTTCAGCACCGGGCAGTAGGGCTCAGGCTTTGGCCTTGGGCCCCAGCAAGTCTAATGCCAGCCCTGGCGACCCCATGAAGATGGGATCGTGGGACTCACTTTGGGGTCCCAACCCACAGTTTGAGAACCGCTGCCCTAGATGCATGCTTATAGTTCACCCAACCATCTTACACTAATGCCCGTTTTCATTCTTTTAGTCCAGAAATAATAAAACAACATTGAAAATAAATAGTAAACAATAAAACCTGAACATAATGGCTGGGATTTATTTACAAAGGAATTTAAGGGACTTAGATGTCAAAATCCCATTCAAATTGTGTACCTAACTCCCACTGGTGCCTTTGACAACCCCAGGCTAGATTTACATATACCATATAATCTAGAAACAGAGAGGGGAAAATGCCAGTTATTCTGGATGCCATGGGTGGTGGCGGCTCCTTTTCTCCTGAGTGAGTTTGGGGGTGCTCTCTTCGTCCATAGGCCTGACCTTCTTTCAGTCTTCCACCACAAATCTACTCTCCCCTACCCATCCCACCTCCTCCCAGAAAATATCTTCTCACAGTGTCTGTCTCTCTCTCTAATATATGGGTGTGATCCTCTTGGGGTTTAGAGAGCATGGCCCCTTGTCATCAGAGGAAGTGCTGGCTGTTCTGGGGAGAGGAGAATGGAAGAGAGATGGGGGTGGGGAGTGTCTGTAGCTCCAGACAAGAAGGCCTACAGCGAGCAGGCCCTCACATTGTGAAGGAGCCAAGAACCAGCCCGAAGCCCAGGAGGGACAGAGCATCTGGGGACGTCCCAAGATGAGAACCAGGAGGAGCACCATGCAAGGGAAGAATTACCTGAGAAGGGGCAAACCAGAGCCAGTCCCAGTATCACTGTTGCCCAGAGCTGTATGGGGCCAGGAGTACTGGGGCTTGTGACCTGGCATTGGGAGTAAGGAGTGTTGCTGTAGCTAGTTAAGTGGGGAGGATGTCACTCTGTCTGAATTTGCAGAGAACAGCAGAAGAGGGGTGGATCATATTTGAAATTTCTTGTCTACCCACACACACACAAAAAAAAGACAAGCAGCATCTAAGACATTTTCTCAGTTCCGTACACTAAAGCCATAGGAAAGACTCCCTCTGAACACTCACACTTTCCAAACTCTACCCAAAACTGATTTGTTTTAATAAAAAAATAAAAAATTCACCAAGAACTGATACCAAGCCCTGCCCTTCCCCAATCCTTTCCACATACATATTTTTCCTTCCAGATTATTTGTTTTAAAGTCCAGAGAGCTAGAGTTAGGCAGCACATCTTTAGAGTAATTCTAGTCTCATAATGATGCTAAGAGTTTTAAAAGGAATAGAATGTGCCTGGGCAGATTAGATTGGCCAAATGGCTTTAAACATCAAATTAACTCACCCTTGACACCAGGCAGGTTGATTTATTATACTGTTAGCCCTCCTGACAACATGCACTGTGGTCTTGGCACTGTCTGGTCATTTTTCAAGCTCTCTGCTCACTACTGGCACCTACCCCCTCTAACACATTACATCAGACAGTTCAGCTACAGAATGCTAAAAGTGTTCTGTTTTTTTTTTTTTAAAGCAGCCTAAATGTAAATTATAATTTAATGAAAGAGGAAGGAGTCAGTGTTTGTATCTGCTGGACAAATAAATAGATATGGGTTAGGATGCGTCAAAAGGACACAGTTTATAGTATGTTATTTATTTATAGTGGTGCCTACTCAGGAAGGCTGCTCCAATAAGTTCACAATCTAGTAAGGGCCAGTATGTAGCTGCCCCATGCAAGGGGTATCCCCAGGAAATAATTGTGGTGGAAAGAACCTCAATATCCTCTGTGCTCCAGGGGCCACTGGCCTACAGGAGTAAGGAGGTGCATATCACCACTGGCCACAACCAGGGGCATTCAGCCTGCAGAGTCCAGAGGCAAGCAGAATGCATTCACAGGAAAACTGAAGGAGCACATTGAGATTTGGTGCTTATATCTCCATAGTAGGTTAAATATGCAAGTCCCCTTCCCAGCACTGGCCATGGCCTCCAATCATTATGCAAGAGGTGCCAGACCTTAAATCATTTGGGTTGCAGTTTATTTCCAAAAGAAATAACTCTTCATCCATCTTCCCTTATTTTATCTAAGATACATAGAAACACAGCTCTGCTAAGTTAGATATCAAAGTAGATTCCTAGATTCCAAGGCCAGAAGGGACTATTGAGATCATCTAGTTTGACCTCCTGTATAACAGAGGTCATAGAACTTCTCCAAAATAATTCCTGAAGAATATTGCAGAAAAACATCCAATCTTGATTTAAAAATGGCCAGAGATGGAGAATCCACCACGACCCTTGGTAGACTGTTCCAATGGTTAAATACCTGCACTGTAAAAAAAATTTACACCTCTTATTTCCAGTCTGAATTTGTCTAGCTTCAACTTCCAGTCATTGAATCATGTTATATCTTTGACTGAGAGTTTGAAGAGCCCATTATCAAATATTTGTTCCACGTGTGGGTATTTACAACTGTGATCAAGTCACCTCTTTAACCTTCTCTTTATTAAGCTAAGTAAATTGAATTCCTTGAGTTTATTACTCTAAGGCATGTTTTCTAATCCTTTATTCATTCTCGTGACTTTTCTCTAAGCCTTCTCCAATTTATAACATCCTTCTTGAATTGTGACACCAAACTTGGACACAGTATTCCAGCAGTGGTCATACCAGTACCAAATATATATATAGAAGTAAAATAACCTCTTTACATTTCCCACAGCTTCATGAAACAATTAGAGGTTCATCAATATCTGAGCAATTTTGTTTTCAGCAATCTGTAACGCAAAGGCACATGACACCCGAAGTGTATTTTTACTTAATATGACTTTTTTTAAAATAACTTTCCATCTGTAACGGTCCGAGACTCACCACTGCGGCACCTCCTGCTGTCGTCCTGGGAATTAGCTCTTTCACAGCCTCGGAGCGCCCTCTGCAGGCCCCTGTCTCACCTTGCTTGGCCCCCATGTCTCTCCGGACCCCAGTGCCCCTTTCCACTGAGGTTCTGCCCCTTGCAATATCCCTGCAGTCTCGGTGGGTCTCCCCTCCCCAGGGAACCCCACCCCCCTATCCCCACCTGGCCCAGTCTTGGCTACTGCCAGTCCCCATCTAGCCCCCGCTCACTGGAGCAGACTGCAGTATGATTGCCACCCATCACTGGCAAGGAGGGTTTGGGCCTGCTGCCTCTGCCTACCTGTGGGCTGCCCTCTTCAACCCCAGTACCTTTTGGCTTTGCACTAAGCCAGCAGCTTAGGTTAGTCGTCTCTTCAGATTCCATGGTCTCATGCTATCATTTGCCTAAATGTGGTAACACAACACACACTGTGATTGTTGGACTCATATTTAGAACATGGAAATTCATATGTCTGGCTGCATTGCCTGTTCAGCATTGCCTTCTCTATTTTATTTCTGTGGCTCTCACTCCTTGCACTACTGCCTTCACTGTCACCTTCATGTTCATACTTCTCTCGGCTGCCCTCCCACTGTGATTAGTGCTGCAGGCCTTCATGGACTTCAGAGCAGAAAAGGAGGAGGAGGTGGTGACTCCAGGTGGCCACTCCTGCCACTTTTGATCTTAGTGCAGGACATGGGGAAGCAGGAGGAAACTCCTAGTGGCAGCTTCTGCCACTTATACAGGACCTGAAAAAAGGGAGAGGAAGCTATGAATATGTATTTCAGAGATATTTTAGCTTTGCATCATATCTCATTTACCAAATCTCCACACTTCACCAGGAGGATATGCCTTGTGACTTGAAAGCTCTTGTCCTACAGAACATCATTACCTAATTATGTTTCTCTTCTAGTAGCACATGCAAAATTACTGTGTAATTATTTCTATTTGGTTTTCTATTCCACAACAGCCAACTAAGAAGCTTTCACTGGAGGAAAAAAAACTACTTCTTTCCCTTGAAACGCAGGATGTCATGATTATATTTGGATATTCTTAGCATGAACCAAACCAGACAAATTCTGGCTGTTGCACAGTAGGGAGGCTCATACATTTATCATTGGTACAACATGAGCATCATTCACAAAGAGTCACTGTATGTCAAAAAGAGCAGGAAGAACTGAAATGAAGCTATTTGTTGAATTCAGTCTCAAATTTTGTTTTCATAGACTCATAGACTTTAAAGTCAGAAGGGACTATTATGATCATCTAGTCCGACCTCCTGCTCAGCGCAGGCTACAGAATTCACCCACCCACTCCTGTAACAAACCCCTAACTTAGTCTGAGCTATTGAAGTCCTCAAATCATGGTTTAAAGACCTCAAGGTGCAGAGAATCCTCCAGCAAGTGACCCGTGCCCCACACTGCAGAGGAAGGTGAAAAACCCCCAGGGCCCCCTTCCCGACCCCAAATATGGAGATCAGCTAAACCCTGAGCATGTGGGCAAGACTCATCAGCCAGCACCCCGGAAAGAATTCTCTGTAGTAACTCAGATCCCACCCCATCTAACATCCCATCACAGGCCATTGGGCATATTTACTGCTAATAGTCAAAGATCAATTAATTGCCAAAATTAGGATATCCCATCATACCATCCCCTCCATAAATTTATCAAGCTTAGTCTTGAAGCCAGATATGTCTTTTGCCTGCACTGCTCCCCTTGGAAGGCTGTTCCAGAACTTCACTTCTCTGATGGTTAGAAACCTTTGTCTAATTTCAAGACTAAACTTCCAGATGGCCAGTTTATATCCATTTGTTCTTGTGTCCACATTGGTACTTAGCTTAAATAATTCCTCTCCCTCCCTGGTATTTATCCCTCTGATATATTTATAGAGAGCAATCATATCTCCCCTCAGCCTTCTTTTGGTTAGGCTAAACAAGCCGAGCTCTTTGAGTCTCCTTTCATAAAACAGGTTTTCCATTCCTCAGATCATCCTAGTATCCCTTCTCTGTACCTGTTCCAGTTTGAATTCATCCTTCTTAAATATGGGAGACCAGAACTGCACACAGTATTCCAGATGAGGTCTCACCAGTGCCATGTATAACTGTACTAACACATGCTTATCTCTACTGGAAATACCTTGCCTGATGCATCCCAAGACTGCATTCGCTTTTTTCATGGTCCTATCACATTGGCGACTCATAGTCATCCTGTGATCAACCAATACTCCGAGGTCCTTCTCCTCCTCTGTTACTTCCAACTGATGTGTCCACATCTTATAACAAAAAATCTTGTTATTAATCCCTAAATGCATGACCTTGCATTTTTCACTTTTAATTTAATCCTATTACTTTTACTCCAGTTTATAAGGTCATCCAGATCTTCCTGATTGATATCCTGGTCCTTCTCTGTATTGGCAATACCTCCCAGCTTTGTGTCATCCGCAAACTTTATTAGCACATTCCCACTTTTTGTGCCAAGGTCAGTAATAAAAAGATTAAATAAGATTGGTCCCAAAACCGATCCCTGAGGAACTCCACTAGTAACCTCCCTCCAGCTTGACAGTTCACCTTTTAGTATGACCTGTTTGCAAATCCAATATTTGTTGCTTACATGAATGTTTGTACAAACGGCATTTTGTTCTGAATGTTCATGAATAAAATGAACTATCTGTATAATCTGAAATTCATTTCAGGATCATGGGAGTTCTGATTTAGGACAGAAGAGGTAATACCAGAAAAAGTTATACAGTGACAATGAAATATAACAAATAGGGTGAAAAAAATGTTGAGACAACCAATAGGTTACATTTTTGCTGACATTTTTCATATGATTCCATCAAAAAAATGACAAGTTTCAGAGTAACAACTCCCACCTGTTTATGCTCTCTGTATGTGTGTATATATATCTCCTCATTATATGTTCCATTCTATATGCATCCGAAGAAGTGGGCTGTAGTCCACGAAAGCTTATGCTCTAATAAATTTGTTAGTCTCTAAGGTGCCACAAGTACTCCTGTTCTTCTTTTTTCATCAAAAAAATGACAGGAATATGAAAAATTGTATAAACACCAACTTTTTTGTAAAAAGTTTTTAAATAAAAAAAGACTGTATATTTTAATGAAAGAAAAAAGTAACCAATATCTCCGCCAGCTCTAATGGAAAAATCTCCAACTACACTACCTAATGTTTTTTTAAAACAAAATCTAGCAGCGGGCTGGGAGCCAGGAAATTCCAAGTTCCATTCTCCCCGCCTCGCCAAATCACTGTAATGATGTGTAGATAGGTCTTCTAACACTTTACAAGTGTTGTTTAGTAGCTAAATATTGCTGATCCCATTTTACTGACAGGGTTTTCTCCTTGACCTACTCATTTCCATAGGCACCTTCATCTACTCTCACAGACTCAGCTAGTCACTTTAGGCTGGTAACTCGCAAATCTGTTTCTCTACCTGATCTCTATTCCCTGTGTTCAGTCCTACATATCAGCTTCATTCTTCCAAATTTTGTCATGGATAACTTGCTGACAACTGTAACACTACTCTACAGCCAAAATGCTTCTGAAATAAATGTAGTCAAACTTTACTAATTCTGGGTCACTGAGAATGAAAATGATGCTTAAAATTGTTGATTAGCTCTAGTTTTCAAGATATGCTATTGGGTCAGTATATACAACCCTTGACTTGGGAATGGCGGAGTATAAGTGAGTTATAAAGGGAAGGGATCTCAATTTAAACCAGAAATGACTAAAATACATCTTTGACTGGATCTATGAATAAATCTATGACTGGGTTTGGACAGTACTTGCTTTTTAGGCAAAACAATGAATGATGCAATCTGAAGCTGGTATTGCATCATCCATGATACGAATTGCATCATGTTATTCCTAGAAGTCATGGATGATGCAATCATAACGAAGCTTACATCACTCTGCTGAACAAATTGCCCTATATCAGCTCTAGAAATCATACAGTGTCGTGCTCTCTTATTTGTCAGTGTTTGATTTTGCAAAGGGACACATTTCTGTTTAGCCAAAGTGAGCAGAGATGCCTCGTACTTGTGTGAACAGTGCAGATAACTTCTGCTATGTTTGTGGTGAAGTGACTTTTGCATCACAAAAGCGCAGTATAACCACTATGGTTAAGAAAGCCTATCACCTTTATTTTGGCTGCAAAATTGGAGATCAGGACAAGAGGTGGGCCCCACACATATGCTGCCACACTTGTGCAACAAATCTTCGCCAGTGGTTGAACAGGAAAAGGAAATCTATGCCTTTTGCAGTGCCAATGATTTGGAGAGAGCCAACAGATCATACCAGCAATTGTTACTTTTGCATGGTGCCTCCAGTTGGGAAAGGTGTGTCAAAGAAGAAAAAGTGGACTGTGCATTATCCAAACATTCCATCAGCTATATGTCCAGTACCCCACAGAGAAGGACTGCCGGTTCCTGATGCACCAGAATCATTCTCACTTGAGTCAGATGAGGAAGAGGAAGAGGATGAAACTTCTGGTCCTGAAACATCAGTGTCACAGGACCCACATTTTTTCCCATCCTCCTCCTCTGAACCACACCTCATAACACAAGGTGAACTGAATGACCTTGTCAGGGATTTGGAACTACCCAAGAGTAAGGCAGAGCTGTTGGGCTCCAGACTACAGCAGTGGAATCTTCTGGCAGGTGATGTTAGGGTTTCCATGTTCCATGACCGTCAAAAGGATCTTGTCCCATTCTTCTTCATGGAAAGTGATCTTGTAGCCTGCAGCAACATCAATGGTGTGATGGCAGCCCTCAACATCATTCACGATCCAGATGAGTGGAGACTGTTCTTTGATTCGTCGAAGACGAGTCTTAAAGCTGTTTTACTGCATAATGGCAATGTTTTGCCATCAATTCCAGTTGATCATGCAGTCCATATGAAGGAAACTTATGACAACATGAAACAACTTTTGAGGTGCATAAACTATGACCAACATCAGCGGCAGCTTTGTGGCAATTTGAAGGTTGCTGCTCTCTTGCTTGGTCTGCAGACTGGATACACAAAGTACTGCTGTTTTCTCTGTGAATGGGATAGTCGTGCAAGAGATTCCCACTACATCAAGAAAGATTGGCCACTCCGACAGTCATTGGAGCCTGGGAGGAAAAGTGTTCAGCATCCACCACTTGTTGAATCAAGGAAGATTTTGTTACCACCCTTACACATCAAGCTGGGTCTGATGAAGAACTTTGTCAAGGCCATTGACAAAACACAAGCAGCTTTCAAGTACCTCCGTGGAAAATTTCCAAGGTGAAGTGAAGCTAAGATACAGGAAGGTGTCTTTGTTGGTCCTCAGATTCATGAACTTCTTCGAGATGATGCATTTGACCGTGCACTGCGTGGCAAGGAAAAGACGGCATGGAAAGCCTTCCAGTTAGTGGCAATAAATTTTCTCGTAATCAACAAGGCAGACAACTACAGGTTGTTGGTGGAAAACCTCCTCAAGGCATACAAAAGCCTTAGTTGCAACATGTCACTAAAGATACATTTTTTGCACTCTCATCTAGATTTTTTTCCACTGAACTGCGGAGCAGTGAGTGACGAGCACGGCGAGCGATTTCACCAGGACATTGCAATAATGGAGAAACGCTATCAGGGCAAATGGAGCCCATCAATGCTTGCAGACTATTGCTGGACAGTGACAAGAGATGCTCCATTTAATGAATACAAGAGACAAGCCAAGAAGCGCTGAGTAGACACTGAATAGGACTAAACTATGTACAGAATAGTTTTTTGCCTTTTGTTTCATAATAAATTTTATTTATATAACCTTTTGCTGATTTTTAAAGTGTTACATAAACAAGACAGGTGAAATATTATCATGTAAAGCAACCATAAACACATGAAAAGACCTAGGTTTACAATTTATTATTAAAAATTATCTACACAATATACATAGACATAAAATATAAAAACTTAAATATCTTAGAAACAGTAGCCAATCAGTTGTTTTGTCATATTTGAATTCAGCACATCAAAATACATAATAAATAGCATATTTTATCTCTGAAGCAGACGACGTCTCAAAAATTGTAGACCAGTGTAATCTAACATGGCTAAAGCCAAACATTTAATTTTCTCTACTAACTATTCTTTCTCCACCCTCTTCCTTGCTGATGATAACACCATGCTCCTTGTCATATAGGCTCATGATCTCAACTAGTCCAGCTCTCATATACAAGCAGTGTTCAAATCTTGCCATTTCTTCCCTCAGAGCTCATTAAAAATCTGACCTTTCCTATCCAGACAGTTAAAATGATTGACCACACCCTCATCCTTGAATCTTCCTTACTACAACTTCTTCATCTCTGGTATTCCTGTTACCCACATTACCCCCACCAGCCCATCCAATAAACTTACGTTTTCTTCCCCACCCATTCATCTGAATGCTTCCCTCTATTGGTTCTCCTGGCATACTGTGTCAAGTTAAACTTCTCATCCTCATGTGTATTTCTATCCCTACCTATATGTCAGATCTTACTCCCATTTCTTTCCAACATACACCTTCCACCAGTAATACTAACTTTGATGCCCCATTATTTTCCTTCTCTTGCTACTATCTTTGAATATTTTCCACATTGCCCCATGCACAGAATGCCTTCCCTGTCCCTGTAGCCCATGCTGCCACTATCTCCCTCATTCAGAGCACTCCTGAAGACCCACAACGACTGGAAGAAATAACTTTATAACTACCCTAATTTATTCTTATCTCTAGATTTCATCTGTGTCTGACTTTCAAACTAAATTCTTTGGGATAGGATTTGTCTTTATTGTGTGTATATTGTATAGCATAGACCATGCATTGTCAGAGCTAAACAGACAACAACAATACCGATAAAGAAACTAAGGATAAGAAACTTTAGACCAGAGGTTCTCAAACTGTGGTCCGCGGACCACCGGTGGTGCACGAGCTCCATTCAGGTGGTCCGTGGATAGTTCCCACTAAGGTGCGCACACACACAAGAGAATGAAGGGCCACCCACCTAATTAGTGGAGCTGCGCAGATGTGGCTCCACTAATTAGGTGCCTGGACCCTGGAGAAGATACACATGTAAGGTGAGGTGGTGGCCTTGGGGGAAATAGGCGGTAGGGGGCAGTGGGGTGAGAAGAAGGGGTGGGAGGAATTTGGGACGTGAAGGGCTGTGGAAGCTAGAGAAAGAGGCGACTTTCCCCAGCTCCAGGACTGCAGCAGCTGAGGAGAGACAGCCCTCCTTCCCAGCCTCAGGTCTGTGGCCTTTGTGGCGGGGGAGAGAGGGAGAGACCCTCCTTCCCAACCCCAGCTCAGGGGCTGCTGTAGCGGGGGAGAGAGGGCACATCCATTGCATTAGAAAGGTAGACTACTGATATTAAAATATGAGTTGTGTGCTTTTATTTGTAGAACAAAAAAACATTAATTATTATTAAGTTTTTTTAATATAGTGCTTTTGTCCAAAGCACTTTACAATAGTTAGCTAACAGTACAAACAACATTTGGAAAGATCATTAAGTGGTCCACTGAGACCCTCAGCAATTTTCAAGTGGTCCATGGAAAAAAAAAAAAGTTTGAGAATCACTGCTTTAGACCAATTCTCCTTTCATTTACAGTGATGCAAACTTGCATTGACTTCTTGTGAAAATGTTTTCACCTGTTTTGCCTAAGTTGTTCAGTATCTAATTGAAAACTTCTAGTTTGCATTGTTCATCGTCATCAGTTAAACCATGTTTTTCAAGATATAAAGTACAGCCAATTAGTGGATGCTGTGTTTGCCATTTAGAAGAACTACTGCTTTCTCAAACTTGGAAGTTCAAAAAAGTGTCAAATTCTCAGAACAGGATTTTCGCCATCTTGGTCTTTAGACTTTCATAGGAGATTTTTAGCACTATTTTGATCTTTGGGGAAAAGCTATTCTAGGAAAAAACAGTTATGACACACACACACACACAAAACTGTATTATCAAAGCAGGTTCTTTAAAAGAGGCTTTACTAGATAAGGTTAGCACTAACAACTTCTTTCTGAATCTCTGTTTAAATAAAGGTCTGGGTGCTTATTAGTTTCCTCTCAGCATTAAAATTCTCATAGCAAATTCAAGTCTTCTGGAAACGTGAGATATTTTTTACAGGAATAAACCTTGCAGAATGTCTAAGGCTAATATCTATGGCCCCAATTCTGTAGTGACATGTATTCATGTGGAGCTCCATTGGCTTCACAGTATCTCTGTACCAGTGCAGTGGTACTTTTGTAAGCATCTAATTGTGGGATCAGGCCTAAAATTCCTTTGGATATGTATGCTTCCTGAATATGCAGAGAAATGGAAACATTAACAAGACAACTGCTTATGGGCGGGAGAAAAATCTCCATACATGGAGAGGTTTGTCAGAACAGTTGTACAGAAACCACCACCAAAAGACAAATGTACGGTATGCTTCTTCCTACCGTCAGCTTCTGATGGACTTGTGTCTTCTAGCCTCACATTCATGCTGGTTCATCACTTGAAAGATTTGTTCAAGAAGCCTCTGTTGTGCACATTACTGTACTTCAAGTTTTTGAGGGTAACAAAAGTCCAGCTCAGTCTGTTACATGAAATTGTTTATAAAAGTGAGCAAAAGGTGGAAATAAATGGGCTGCTGCAAACTGAATAGTTAAGTTAAAAGACTTATGATAAGTGGTTTTCAAGGCTCCTGGTAAAGTCATGGGTTTGCATAAAAATGAGCTGAAAGATTCTAGAAACGAGAGGAAATGTTTGCCATTGAAATCACCAAAATGTGTTTTGACTGGTTAATGTTAATGTCACCCTGTCTTGGACATAATATATCTGGGGGTCATTGACTGTGTAGACTGAAAGAAGCAAAAACTTTACCACCATGACTGCTGCCACCCTCACTATTGCCTGGGACCTCAGGATCCAGCATGACACCACTGAGCCTTCATCGTTCTGCTCCTGAAAGTCAGAGAGAGAGAAAAATGATTACATCACCACCTCTACCAGCTTCCAATAAATCCTAGACATCACCTGGAAGGTATGGCATTTGGTTCCTGCTGTCACCGCCTTCCTTGTGCATCTTTTTCCTTTCTCACCTATTTCTTTTCTTTCTCTCTCTCTCTTTCTCTCGTCTTCTGTTTAATATGAGTCTAGCTTAGCCGGCCAAGATTGCATTTTTTACAACACTTATGAGCCTGTCAGGTAGCTAATGGCAATGCCTTAAGCAGCCTGATGCGGGTACAAGTTTGCCAGGTCTAAGGGTACCTGATAAGCCTGCATGTTGTGTCTGTGTTTCTCCAGTAAGTTTACAAGTAAGAATCAGCCCTGAGACAGAAGTGGCATTTTCTATCTTTGCTATTCTTTTCTTCCCCTTTTGTGCATGTTTGTCTTGTTTTGTCTTCAAGGAAATGGGACTGGATTTTAACAACAGCTCAAGGCTGGGGCAGAGGGTTGGGTGCAGGGGGTGAAGGCTCTGGTATGGGGCTGGGGATGAGGCAACAAGGGTGTGGGAGGGGGCTCAGGGCTGGGGAAGAGGGTTGGGGTGCAGGCTGCTCCAGGGCTGTGGTGGGGAGAGAGAGGACACTCCCCAGCCCTCTCTTGCTGCGCAGCTCAGGGCTGGGGGAGAGACGCCTGTCCCCAGCTGTGGCAGCTCTGGCGGACCAGGGCCGGTGGGAGGGGGACCTCTCACCACCGCAGCCCTGAGAGCCTGCATGGGGCTTAATAGGCAGCTGCGGGGCCGCACAGTTTAGAGAGAACTTAGACTACACCACACTTAACTGTTAAATGTTGTAACAATGGACGAGGGTTTCAATGACATTTTATTGGACCCATGACACCCCTTTCTAACACTACAGTGTCCTATTTGTGTTTGGATCGAATTGAAAGCCTGCGTCCTAATCTACAAGGTCATTAACAGGCTAGAACTTGACTCTCTGAGAAACAGCCTCTCTATCCATAACTCACCATAACAATTGCACTCCACAAGGATGGTACAAGTGCATAGACTCAAGTTCTAACTATAAAGCACTTTCTACAGGTCATGCTCAGTGAGGGGAACCTGAATTATGGGACTACTTACCAGAAGAGATCAGCATAGGTTCAGACGTTCGCCCCAAAACTTTCTCTTAGTAACAATAGAAAAGTCCAGGAAGGAGACAAGGCTTTGGAAATGTAGAAAGGCTGAGGTCCCTTAGGATACTTTTGGTTGTACCCAAAGTTACATGAATGGGACTTATTAGATATCATGGGGATAGGTCATTCTGAGGTACCTCCAATTTAATGAGCTTACATAGATCTTTTCAAATTATTTAAAAACTGATCTGGAAGTAGATTTATTTGCATCTATTACATCATTAACTGATCTCTCTTCTCTTCCTCTGCCTCCCCCACCGTCCCCCCTACATCCCTGGTAAAGTGACCTTGACCTTATTTCAGTTTTTCCTTACTTTCCATATAAAAAAACCTCTTGTCAAATAAATAGCAGTTGAGTTCTAATAATATAATATACAGTTCTGTGTCCAGCAGTTTTCAATATTTTCATTAGTGACTTGGATAATAGAGTAAAGAGGTTGCAAGCGATTTAGAGGACAGAATTAGAATTCAAAAGGAACTTGAAAAATTGGAGAATTGAGCTGAATTCAACAAGATGAAATTCAATAAAGACAAGTGAAAAGTACTTCACTTAGGAAGGAAAAATCAAATGCACAACTACAAAATGGGAAATAATTGTCTAGGCAGTAGTACTGCTGAGAAGGATTTGGGGGTTATAGTAGATCACAAATTAAATATGAGTCAACAGTGTCATGCAAAAGGCTAATATAATTCTGGGGTGTATTAACAGGAGTGTCGTCTGCAAGACACAGGAAGTAATTGTCCTGCTCTACTCAACCTACTGGTGAGGTCTCAGCTACAATACTATGTTCAATTTTGGGAGCCACACTTAAGGAAAGATGTAGATAAATTGGAGAGTGTCCAGAGGAGGGCAACAAAAATAATAAAAGCTTTAGAAAAACATGACCTATTAGGAAAGGTTAAAAAAAATCGGGCATGTTTAGTCTTGAGAAAAGAAGATGGGGGGAGACATGATAACAGTCCTTAAATATGTTAAGTGTGTTCTAAAAAGGACTGATCAATTGTTCTCCATGTGCACTGAAAGTAGGACAAGAAGTAATGGACTTAATCTGCAACGAGGGAGATTTAGGTTAGATATTAGGAAAAGCTTTCTGTCTATAAGGGTAGTTAAGCACTGGAATAGGCTTCCAACAGAAGTTGTAGAACCCTCATTGTTGGTTTTATTTAAAACATGTTGGACAAATACCTGTCAGGGATAGATTCATAGATTCTAGGATTGGAAGGGACCTCGAGAGGTCATCGAGTTCAGTCCCCTGCCCTCATGGCAGGACCTAAAAGATCTTTCATAGATCATAGAATATCAGAGTTGAAAGGGACCTCAGGAGGTCATCTAGTCCAACCCCCTGCTCAAAGCAGGACCAATCCCCAGACAGATTTTTACCCAAGTTCCCTAAATGGCCCCCTCAAGGAATGAACTCACAACCCTGGGTTTAGCAGGCCAGTGCTCAAACCACTGAGCTATCCCTCTCCCCCAGTCTAGGTTTACTTGGTCCTGCCCCAGTTCTGGAGACCGGACTAGATAACTTCTCAACGTCCTTTCCAGCTCTACATTTCTATGATTCTAGGATACCCTTTGGGACGGATTGGATCACAGAAACCCTCTTGGGAGCTAACACATGATGTGCCAGCTAGGGGCCCCAGCACCCTGTCTTGCTGAGCCAGATATGCCCGTCTGCTCCAACACAGACCCAGGGTCTGAATTACTTGCCCCACAGCTGCAGGTTTATCTGAAAGCAAAAGTGTTCTTGTCTTTAATACTCAGATGCCCAACTCCCAATGGGATCTAAACCCAAATAGATCCCTTTACCCTGTATAAAGCTTATGCAGGGTAAACTCAAATTGTTCGCCCTCTATAGCACTGATAGAGAGATATGCACAGTTGTTTGCCCCCTCAGGTATTAATACATACTCTGAGTTAATTAATAAGTAAAAAGTGATTTTATTAAATACAGAAAGTAGGATTTAAGTGGTTCCAAGTAGTAACAGACAGAACAAAGTAAGTCACCAAGCAAAATAAAATAAAATGCGCAAATCTATGTCTAATCAAACTGAATACAGATAAGATCCTCACCAGTTCCAGAATGCTCCCTTTTACAGACTAATCTCCTTTTATCCTGGGTCCAGCAATCACTCACACCCCTTGCACACTGTCCTTTGTTCCAGTTTCTTTCAAGTATCCTGGGGGGTAGAGAAGTCTCTCTTTAGCCAGCTGAAGACCAAATGGAGGGGTCTCCCAGGGGTTTAAATAGACTTCTCTTGTGGGTGGAGACCCCCTCCTCACTCCTATGCAAAGTCCAGCTCCAAAATGGAGTTTAGGAGTCACCTGGGCAAGTCACGTGTCCATGCATGACTCACAGTTTTTACAGGTAGCATCCATTGTTTACATGCTACCTTGAACATCCTCCAGTAGACTTCCTATGTGGATTGGAATGGATTCCAAGATCCATTGTCCTTTAAGTGTTTCTTGATTAGGTACTTAATTTCAACATTCCTTTCTCCAGGAACTGACCAAATGCTCTACTAAGGTTATTTAGAAATCAAGCCAATACACAGCCAACATGCATAACATTCATAACTTAGAATACAAAAATGATACATGCATACAAATATGATTAATACATTCAGTAGATCATAACCTTTATGGAGATATGTTACAGAACATCCTAAGCATACTTCCATAAAGCCTTATGGGAGGTACCATCACACCCTTACATGAATTAACCATACATTTCAGAACAAGCAGGATAGGAAAGAAATGAGGGCTGAAATAGACCCTAATACTACTTTACAATATAATTACTATTTCAAAACCAAAGGCAATGGCTTAAATCAAAGAGAAAGCAAATTAAATAAGAATGTTGAGGGAAATCTTCTATGTATGGTATCTGAATCATGTGAGTCTTGTTCTGCCATTTGAAGGTCACCTCCTCCCTAGGCATTTATAGTGGGAGAGGGAGAGAGAGATTGAGAGAAGGGAATGGAGATACATATGAACTATGAAATCTAGGGAGATGAAGTGGAAGAAATCAAGGCTATATTATTTTCAGACTTGAGCTCACAAACCTATGTTTCAACACCACAGTAAAGCAGGGTAGGTAAAATTGGAGTACCAGACTTTGAAAACTAACTTCAGATTTATACAGGAAGTTCATAAATGCATTTCTCTTGATTCACTGCATGAAAATTGTTGTAAGAATTATACTGTAATGCTAGGTTAGTGTTCTTCCTTTCATTTTTTGGATGCAATTTTTTTAATATCAATCCCACCATGCATTTGTAACAGAATTGCAAAAGTTGCTAAATGATAAAATTACTTGAAAACTGTATTTATGCTAAAGTCCATTCCACAACCACTTCATGGGGTATAGTTTGATAAGCCTTTTATGGTATTACATGCTGCTGTGAATAGCTGAAGATAAGTATCTGTCCCAACTATCTTCAAAATCCATTAAAAAAGGATGGTGTCTCATACTTCTAACCATCAACTTTCTATTGGTTTTCAGTTATTACATTTTTTAGAATGAGATTTTAATGTTTGGAGTTCCCACTTGGAATTGGTATGAGGTTCTTCAGCCTCCTTCTCAGTTTCTACTTCTTTCAGGAGACTTTCATATTTTTATTCAGGGAAGATCATGTGGTCTCACCCACTTGGTAACATACACCGAATTTTAGTTTTTAAATGAAAAACAAAACAAAACAGGTTTCCTACCTGTAACTGTTGTTCTTTGAGTTGTGAAGCAGATATTCTACTTAGGTGTGAGCATGCCCAATGCACTGAAGCCAGAGAACTTTGTGTAGCACTCATACCTTGTAACTCTAGCCCCTCCCTTGGCCATATAAGGGCAGTGCCACCCTGACTCCCTCAGTTCCTTCTCACCAAATGTCAGAATTGTGGACTCTGAAGCAGAGGGGAAGGAGGTTGAGTCATGAAATACATATCTGCATCACAGTTACAGATAGGTCACCATTTTTTCCCCTTTTTTGAGTAGATGCAGTCATAAGCTGATACTGAGTAGATACTGCCAGAACTACTTAGATGACTCACAATCAGTACTAGTAGGAGATGGGGCTCAGAGTCTATCTAAAAAAAAAGACTGTAGGATTGCATTCCCAAAGTTTGTACCTGACTTGGACAAAGCAGTAGTGGCATAGTGGTTTGTAAAAGTATGTATAGAGGACCAAGTGGCAGCTCTGCAAATGTCCAATACAGGAATGTCACTTAGAAATGCCATCAACATCACCTGCGCTCTCATGAAAAAGGCATAGCCTGAGCTACTCCGTATGTTGTCGGGATACAGGAAGTTATCCACCAGAAGATTGTCTGTGAAGCAACTGTTTGACCCTTTATTCAGTCTGCATATGAAACAAACAAATAAGATGAGGAATGGAAAGGTTTGGTCCTCTCCAGATAAAAAGCTAAACATCACCTGACAAGACGTTGTTCCTCAGGGGTTGAATGTGACTTAGAGAAGACCACAACTGGTAAATATATAACTTGGTTCAAGTGAAACTGGGAAACCACTTTGGATAAAAACTTAGGGTGAAGCCTCGGGGTTACTTTGTCTTTAGAAAATTGTGTGAAGGTAGCGCCACCATCAAAGCCTGCAACTCACCCACTCTCCTTGCAGACATTATTGCCACAAGGAAGGCAGTTTCCTGGCACCAAAGGGAGAAAGAAGTTGCCAGAGGCTCGAACAGAGGACCCATAAGAGCTGCTTTGACAGTATTAAGGTCTCACAAAGGAACTGGCTCTTCAACTGGTGGGTGGAGACAAATAATGCCTTTCACGAACCTCGCTACCATGGAGTTTGAAAACACCAACTTTCCATGGATGGGCGGATGAAATGCCAAAATCACCACCAGTTGGACTCTCAAAGAACTAAATACAAGACCAAAAGACTGAAGGTGTAACAGCTACTCTAAAATGTCCTGGATGCAACCAAGCTTTGATTAGATTCCTCGGGATAATGATCCAATCAAGAACCACTTCTGCTTAACTGAATAGGCCACTCTGGAGGGATTCCTGCTATTAAGCAATATTTGCCAGACCATCTCTGCACATCGCTCCTCTTTTTCATCTAACCACGTAGTATCCAGTCTGCAAGATGCTGAGTTCTGGATGCAAAACCTGACTGTGATGCTGAGTGAGGAGGTCAGGATGCAGAGGAAGGGTTATGGGAGGCCAAACCAATAATGTGACGAGGTCAGAGAACCAAAATTGTCTCAGCCACATTGGAGCAATGAGCCTGGCACGGTCCAATTTCATCTTGAGAATGACCTGCGGCATGATCAGAATTGGAGGATAAGCAAACAGAAGTGCTGATTTCCAGATCAGGTGAAAAGCATCAGTCAAAGAACCCAGACTGAGTCCCCCTCCAGAACAAAATGGACGGCATTTCTCCTTGTCTCTTGCGGGCAACAGGTCAATCGTTGGGATGCCCCAAACTGAAAAAATGTATCTCAAGACATTGGGCTTCAGAGGCCACTCAAGGTTCAGGGAGAAATTTCTGAGGTGATCTGCCAGGTGATTCTGGATCCCAGGTAAGTGACGAGCCACTAGTATAATGCTTTCCCTGAATCTGAACTGCTAGAGCCTGATCACATCCTGACAAGGCACATTGTCTATTCACATAGTATGTCACGGGGGTACTGTTGATTAATATGAGAGCTGCTGAGTGCTGGATTTGATCTTGATAGGGTCTAGCAGGCATTGTAGATGGCACAAAGCTCTGGGACACTGATATGCAGAGAATCTTCCTGGTTTGACCAAGGCCTTGAAATTTCAGCAATCCAAGATACGCTCCCAAGCCTATTTTGGAAGGATTGGCATGGTCTTGGTCAGTGGTGACTAAGCAAAAGGAACACCTGGCACACATGGTCCTGAATCGTCCACCATTCTAAGGCATCTAGGATTGGCATGGGAGTTGGACCAGCCTGTCCAAAGGATGACAAATTAGATGGTAGCCCGACTTCACCCACATCTGAAGAGAACACAGCTGCAGCCTGGCATATTGGACCTGTGTGCATGCAGCCATATGGCCTAACAGCCTCAGGCACACCCAGGCTGTGGTTAAGGGTTGAGATTGCAGCTCCAGACATAGGCAGGAATTGTCTGGAATTGCTTAGTCAGTAGAAATGCTCTAGCAGTGAACTCGATTCTTTGAGTTGGAACCAACGTTGTCTTCCCAATGTTTAGGATGAGACCTAGATGATTGAGTAGGCTTAGTGTGAAGGGAGCATGACAGAGGACTTCTCTTCTGGTCTTGCCCCTCAATAACCAATCGACCAAAAATCGAAGATACAAATTCCCCTCTTCCTGAGATATGCTGTTATCACAATCATACACTTAGTAAAAACCCAGGGAACAGAAGACTTGTTGAAAGGCAGCACTCTGTACTGGTAGTGTAAGCCAGTTACAACAAACCTGAGGAAACTCCTGTGCCTCAGAAAGATTGCTACATAGAAATAAACATCCTGAAGGTCCAGAGCAGCAAACCAGTCATTGTGATTTAAAGTGTGGAGAAGAGTTGCTAGCATGATAATATGGAATCTCATGTATCTGCTGTATTTGCTGAGATTGCAGAGGTTGAGGATAGGTTTCATCCCTCCTTTGGGCTTGGGGAACAGGAAATACCAGGAGTAGAATTCCTGTCCCCAGGAATTCTACTCCTCCTTTATAGCCCCCAGGCACCAGAGACTGAACTTTCTTGAGGAGCAGTGTCTCATGAGAGGGGTCCCTGAAGAGGAACATGGTAGAGGTGGGAAGGAGGGATGGAGAGGAACTGTATGGCATAACCCGATCTGAGGGTGCTTAGGACCCAGTTGTCCAGGGCAATCAAGTCCCATAAACCATAAAAATAAGTCAGCCTGTCCCCAGAGAGGGGTTGGAGAAGGAGAGGTCACCATTGGATTGTTGCCTTGACACACAAGTCAAAATGGATGTTTGCTGGATGCTGAGGGACGGGGAGATGGCTGGTTAAACTCAGAACTAGGGAACCTTCTCTTTTCGGATCTGTGGTCCTTCCTGGAGCCCCACTGCCTTACAGGAAAGGGGGACTGTCCAAAGAAACACAGAGTGGTTTTGCTGCTACAGTGGCCCCTCTTCACAGCCAGACTATATAAACTCAGAGAATGCAAAATAGCACAGGAGTGTTTAAAAGAGTGCAAGGTTTTGTCATTTTTTCATGAAAACAAAACTCTGCCATCAAACAGTAAGTCCTCAATGCTCTGCTGCACCTCTGGCACAATGCTTGAATTCTGCAGCCATGAGAGCCTCCCCATGGTCATAGCTGATGCCATAATTCTGGCTGAAGTATCAGCCATGTCCAGAGCTGACTGCAACAAAGTCTTGGCCATCATACAGCCTTTTACAATGAATGCCTTAGACTCTTCCCTGAAGGCTTCTGGCAACTTGTCCATGAACTTAGACATGGCCTCCCAATTGACAAAATCATATTTAGAGAGCAATGCCTGTTGGTTTGTGATGCACATCTGCAGGGAAAAGGAGATATAAATTTTTAGCCCCATCAAGTCCATCCTCTTGGACTCATTGTCCTGAGGTGTGGACTTCTACCTTCCCTGATGTCCCCTGTCATTTGCTGCAGTTACCGCCAGTGAGTTAAGGGCTGGTTGAGAGAAACCCTCAAAACCTTGCATGAGAACAAAGTACTACTTCTAATGCTTCACCATGGGAGGCAACAAAGCTGGGGTATTCCAGAGGGCCTTTGTAGGCTCCAAGAGATCCTCATTTATCGGGAAAGCTACTCTTCTTGGAGCTAATAATTGGAGAATATCCAGCAGCTTATGTGTATTCTCCTGCAGGAATTCCACCTAGATGCCTAAGGTGGTGGCCATGTGCCTCAGGAGATCCTGATATGCCTTAAAGACCTTGAGCATTGAGGGAGAGGAAGATTCCTGTAAGGCAGAGTCATCCGGAGATGATGGAGAGGCGGTTTGCCAGGCCAACACCAGGTGCTGTTCTTGCACCACAGGATCCAGTCAGAATAACCCCAGAGTTCCAACAGAATGAGCTTAGTGGTCACATGCAGTTGAGGTGTTTGGGAGAAGGAGCCACCACCATGACCAGTGATCTTGCCCTGGAGCGGGTCAAAGAGTGGGATCTTATGGACGAGGAGCATCCCAAAGATTCCCAGAAGGCCACTGGGCATACGAATAAGGCATTTATGGCCAGTAAGCACCAGCCCACTGACTGCAGGACAGATGCTGATCTTGGTACTGATGGTGATCCAAGGGCAATTTTTGGTGCCTCCCAGGTGACAATGAAGGGGAGGACGAAGCCAAATTGGATCTTGATGAATCTCAGAGGTTGTCTGGTGACAACAGGGGAGCCAGCCCCAATCAGGCAAACAAACAGTCAGACTCATCTGAATCCCAATATGCAGGCAGCATTGGTTCCAAAGAGCAATGCAGGAGGGGTATCAGCAGTGAGGTGAAGGGCAGCACTGAACTCAACAAAGGGCTCTGCCTCCAAGACAACAGCAGCACTGAAGGATTCACCAGCATCGAGGGGACCTTCAATGCCAGACCCTGAATCAGCCTCAATTCCACAGAGTGAGGCTTTGGTGGTGTGAGCTGTGGGGCTGACAAACCTGGCAGCTCTGTGACATGGACAGAAGGTGCCAAAGGCTCACGGAGGATTTAGGCAGTAGAAGCCATGGCATCAGAGAATGCCAGTGGAGAGTCCAGGATTTCAAGGCAAAGCAGGTGTGATGCACCAGTTATGCTGTTAACACGGAGACAGTTGGAGCTGGCACCATTGTCATCGATACTGGACTCAGCACACACCTCATGGACAGATCTGGAATCAATGGTACAGGCTTTCGCGGATGTTGGAGTGGTACTGAGGAGCTGTTGTACAGACCTGCTCCGTCCAATGTGAGAGGAGTCTCCCCAGTTAATTTTAGGGGCCCTCTTCCTCACCATACTAGATGTAGGTGAATGACCTCTCTTCCTCTTTGGTGAAACACCAGAGCCTGAAGGCAGAGGGGCATCACTTGCTGGATCCAAGGCAACCACTGATCAAACGAAGTCCTTGGTATTAGAACAGCTCCAGCAAGTGTTGTTTTAGGTGAAAGTCTCTTGCCACCTGAGTCATCTTTGTGTACAACTTGCAGATGGAGCATTGTTTTTTATTGTGTACTTCACCAAGACACAATAAGCTCCTCAGATGGGGATCACTGTCATGGCTGGTCTCCCCACAAAATGGACAATGCTTGAACTCTGGTGAGAGCATCACACGGCAGCCAACTACTCTAGCTAATACTATACTAACACTAAACTTAACATAAGCTTTCGTGGACTACAGCCCACCTTCGTATGCATCCGAAAAAGTGGGCTGTAGTCCACGAAAGCTTATGCTCGAATAAATTTGTTAGTCTCTAAGGTGCCACAAGTACTCCTGTTCTTTTTGCGGATACAGACTAACACGGCTGCTACTCTGAAAACTAAACTTAACCTAAGGTACTACTAACTATTAAATACAAGAGAAAATTCTCAGAAATCTGACACCGAAAGTGTGAGGTGAAAACACCACACAGAGCTCTGACTGTAGCCACAGGGGGTGAGAAGGAACTGAGGGAGGCTCTTATATGGCCAAGCGAGGGGTTAGTGCCGGAGGTCATGAGTGCCACCCTACAAATACTGCTAGGTAAAGTTTTCTGGCTCCAGTGCACTGGACGCGCACACACTGAAGTAGAATACACAGCTGCATGCACTCGAAGATTATTAGTTGTGCAGCTGGTCAAAAACGATCATCAAAATGTAGTCTTATATTCGGAATGGTTTTTACCAGCTCTAAAACAGGTTGAAAAAAGGAAGAAGGTATCACAAAAATTGTTATTGAACACTTACAGCTAATTATTGTGGGAAAACTGCTTTAAAATGTCATCAAAACTGCACATTTTGAAAATTTTTAACCAGCTGTATTGAAATGGTAAGACAAGTTCTCAACAAACATAACCAGTAGGGGAGTGAGAATTGGTTGCTTTTTTTACTGTACCTTCTGAAAAATAAAAAAATATATTCAAAAATTGTCAAAGAGAATGATTGTCAAATAGATTAACGCAAACCAGGCAAACTGAGGCATTATCGTTATTCATATAGCACCACAGCTGTGCATGGCATGTTGTGCTGCACACAAAAAACTGCTAAAGACAGAACACTAGGCCTACCTCAAGATATTATGGTCAAACTCAAATTTCAAACTGAAACCATAGTTCGCAAACAAGACCTTGAACAATAAAGTGAGCAGGCACAGACTGGTACATGGGTATTATCATTGGTAGGCTATGGGGAAAAGTAGATTTGTATATGTTTTTGAAGGATGGGAGGGATGGTGCTTGGAAAAATGTTGAGTGACAGGTTGTTCCAAATTGGCAGGAGGTCTGAATGTTGGTGCAAAGTCAGGAAGGGAAGAAGTAGTGTATTGTTTAAGTATATCAGCAATCTTGGACTCCCCATGTGACACTCTCACACACTTAAGAAGACTGTAGGAACATAGGAATTGCCATACTGGATCAGCCTCATGGTCCACCTACTCCAGTATCCTGTCTCCAGCAGTGGCCAGAACTAGATCCTTAAGGAAGGTGCAAGAAACCCTGCAGTAGGTAGATGTGGGATAATCTGTCTCCTAGGGGAGTCAACTCCTAAACCCCAATAGTTAGAAGTTGGCTAAAGCTCTGAAGCACGAGGTGTTATATTACTTCTCAAACTTTTTTCACTGTTCAAGTATTTACTATTACTACTGTAGATATTCTTGTTATCCATATAAAAGCCCAATACCTCTTTGAATCTTACTAAGTTTTTGGCTAGTCTGTGGCAATGAGTTCCACAATCTAATTATGCGTTGTGTGAAAAAAATATTTCCTGGTATACATTTTTAATTTGCTGCCTTCCTATTTAATTGAATGTCCTATTCCTCTTGTGTTATGAGACAGGAAGAACAGACATTCTCAATCCAACTTCTCAGTACCATTCATCATTTTGTATACTCTGATCCCTTCTACTCATCTCCTCCCTAAAGTAATTAATCCCAATCTTTTCAATCTCTCTTCACATTAGAACTTTTCCATGCCCCTGATCATCTTCATCACTCATCTCTGAACTCCCTCTAAATACTCAACTTAACCACAGACCTTTGACCATCACACATTTGGCTTTTCAAAATTTGCCACTGATGGTTCACCTCATCTCATTTCCAGACAAAAGGAATGGATAATATTTCTAATTTGCTGATTTTTTAAACCAACAATCATAGTCTTTTTAGCCTTCTAGTAGATTAATTGCAAACTCAAAGAAAGAAATGCATATGAAACTTACAGGCTGTAGTCAAATGTGTGATAAATGATTTAAAAATAATTGTGTTGATGAATGACAGAAGATTCCTTTCTCCAGGGAATAATTAACTTCATGCACCTGAAAAAGTGAAAAAAAAGACATGTTATAAATATTGGGCCAGATCCGCAGCTGGTGATTTACACCAGCTAAGGATCTAGCCCTTGTTTTAAGTAGTGATTGTAACGTGGGAAAAGGTTAACATACATATGCTCATTACATTATGTAAGAATATACAGAAAAATGACAGCATCTAGGCTACTTGCCACGATGACTTAGTGCCATTTTATACCATATCAGTCAGTATGATAAGCAGAGACATAAATTTCACCTCATTGTGCAACTCAAGTTACATTAGCAAAATATCTGATGCTATGATAGATACCTGTAGGTAAACATTCTTACAACTATTTTTGAGTTAAACTGGTTCCAAAAATATGGTGTCCAAAATATATTATATTATGCAGTTTTAGAAAATGCTGCCACCCTCACTATTGTTTATATGCACCATAAAAGTGCACAGGCTATTACAGACAATTAAAAGAACCTGTCTGCCTTGAGGTGCTTACACACCGAGGCTTTGATGTATACACATGCTTAAGTTTATGCACTATGAGTAGTAGTAAGTCAATGGGAATCCTTGCTGTGTGTAAAGTTAAGCACCTGTGTAAGTCTTTGCAGAATTAGGGCCTACAGCCTCCATGCTGAAAAATGGATATACAGATTCAATGGGGCTTCACAAGGTGCAGCTGTCCTGCCACATAGCTGAGACTGCTATGTTTGTTGGGTAGATGCACCCTTCATGGAACCACTGTTCCCATTATACTTTCCCCTACCAATAGTACTTTTTAGTGCTAATCTATGTGATCAGATCAGGCCTAAATTTCAAACCAGATGAACAGTAACCTGGGAACAGTAACCATATTACTGGTGAGATGTCAATCTTAGCTGTTGGAATTTTCACTTGATTTTGAAATATGTTATTTACCAAGGCAGTCAGTCTCAGTTGTCACTCACAATCTCAGATTGGCAGTGGCAACAGAATTTTAATTTTTATTAAAAGGAAGACAAAGCTACACTTATCAGAGTAAGTGAAAGTCAGACACACTACAAACACGGGAAAGGCAAGAAATCATGGCATAATACCCTGTAACAGAGCAAGGAGAATGCAGAAGGATGCTATTTAATGTAAAACTATCACAGTGGCAATATTTCATTTTGATTCACTTAAGCATGTGATAAGACTCTGGAAATTAGTGCAACCACATTTTTCTATTAGATAACCGGAGTGGAAACCTTAACTGCTTGTTGACAAGAGATCAAGATCCTGCCCCTCCCCCCTCCCCCCCAGATCTGGTGTCAAGCTTGGGTAATTTTAATGTTTGCTAGTTTTGGTGTACAGAGAGTGGGTTCTGTTTAATTTTCTTTGATTTTCAAAAGAGGAATAACTTCCACTGACATCATTTAATTCTGTTTTTAAACCATAATGCAGTTTCATTGAAACCATTTTGCCATCATAACCTTATATTGTAAAGGCTTCATAATGGCAACATCAAAAGGTTCTTATAGACTTGCTATGAAATAGTTTTCCTATAATAACTTCACATCTCTGACTGTATTGTAATGGTATGATCAAGGGGTCATAGACTAGCACTGAATTCCTTTTTGCCATTGTAATCGTACAGTACATCAGTATAGCCTCAGTCACTGTGGCATTGTTATGGGGTCTCCATTGGCTGGCAATGAAACTATTTCCTCGTCCTACATTAGTCTTAAATAACAATATCGGCCTAATGATATAGTCAAGAGGTTAGGAAAGAACAAGCCATACCCTTACTTATTTCAGTTCAGCATTAGATTCAGGGGGCTAAGGCTTTACAGTCTGGCCTCCTGAACTACATTCCCTCCTTTTGTAATGAAAATAAACCATGGCTCTATAATAGAGAATTAAAAAAAAAATGAAAAGGCGGCCCCCTTTACCTCTGCTAGGACCTGATTCACCAAAACATTTAAACATATGCTTAAGTTCATTCCTGTTCATCAAAGCACTTAAGCACATGAAATGCTTAAATCACATTTACTTAAAGTAATGCTTACATCACATTTACTTCAGTCAGATTTAAGCATGTTGTCAAATTCTTTGCTGACTTCAGATGGACTTCAGCACATGCTTTTCTGCATCTGGTTAGCTCACAGCCAAATCCTGAAGAGTTCTGTATGCCTTCAAATTCCATCAATATCAATGGGAGTTGACTCTCTCAGCAACTCACAGGATAAGGCATTCAGTCTGTACTCCACAAGGGCCCCCGTTGTCATCTCATCAGATCCACAGCCCTCCACTTTGTGTTCAGCTTTGTTATGGCTGCACATATACAATTTCTTTGAAACCTAATGAAATTTTCTATTCCCTCCTATTTACCCACACAGGCTCCATTTTGCCCAGACCCCGGAAACTCTTGCCATTTTATTCTCACATCCTAATGGCTCCGTGTTAATAGAGTCTCCATAGACTTGCACCTTATGCCACTGAAACCTCAAACTGTAACAGTTCTATATTCACGTCATCACAGGATCTCCATACATTGATTATCCTTATTCTGCCACTGCTGTTGCACTAAACAACAGTCCCCTTTGCTGTTGGTGCCATGGTGAGAGAGTGGGGTAATGATTTCCTTGTAAGATGAGAAAAAATAATTTTAATTCCCAAATAGAAAGGTCTTGACATTAAGTCAAAACACCATCAGAGTCATTAGTGCTGTCTGTGCACTTAGGAGAAAAGAAAATTCCTTAAAATGAGCACTAAGAAGCAATGCTGGAACAGTCTCGCTCGCTTGACATCTCCTCAGCTTCACTCAGTGACACAGAGCCAAGCAGCAGGTACACAGACAGCCCCTCTTTTCGTTGCCTCCCCTCACTTTATGCAGAAGGTTAAAAAAAGGAAGTGACAATGGGAGTGAATGAAGGTATACTCTAGCCACCCCTTTGACTATTCCAAATATTGTTATTGTTCCAGTACTGGGTATAGTTATACAGATCAGTATAAAAATAAATTGGCAAAAATATGGATGGCCACTATAACTGGGGTCAGCTAGCATGGACTCCTCCAAAGAAAGTAGTGTTCAGTATGCTTAGGGATAATGAGCTTTAGAGGAAAATAAATGGTTAAAATGGGGCAATTCTCTCTCTCTTTCCTCCCCCCTTCCCCCAGACACACACTTTTCACTCAGGTGTCTGTGGCATTCACATCCTGACATTAGAATTCTAAACACCATGGTATTCATGACATACCTTCTCCAAGTTTCTACACGCCCCTATAATGCATTTCTAAATTCCTCTCAGTTTTTCATTCTTTTTCAAACTGACAATACTTTACTTCATTTACCAAAGACAATAAGTCACACGTACCTCTCTTACAAAGGAAAAAGAAGCAGCAAAACTAATATTTCCTTTATGGTTTAATATAATCTACTGGGCAATTTTAAAAGATTATTTTAGAGAAATTATATGTAAATCCATAAAATAAATAAAGTCTCCTTGCATGAGCTCCAGACAAATAACCTGAAAATAATCCCAAGAAGATTTTATTTACAGAACTGAGAACCTCTGTCAGAAAACAGTGCTATGAACAGCCACATGATTTTTATCTTCAAATGCCTTTCAGTGTAGTTTTTCCAGTTTTACAAGTTTTGACTAGATGACAAACAACCTTAACTCTACCCTTATTGCCCTATCATCCTATATAGCTCTGAGTCAGGAAAATATGTGGTAATAGCCAATACGACAGTATCACAAACAGTTGAACCATAGTGCCTAGGCAACTCACCCAGGACCATGGTGATGGATCCCTTAAACCTTATACATACAACTACATTTCTGTAAACGTAGATATTTTAAATCTTGTCCACAATGGTTTGCACAGCAGTGCATGCATAGCCAAGTCAAAAGACTATCTCAGATAAAGATATCAGCAAACAAAACAGGATAAAGACAGTATTATAATTTTGATTTCATATTTGAGTAGAGAAGTTGTCCCCTTTTCAACTTTTGCAATTGTGTTAACTACTTATATTTTACCATTCTATACTTCTGTCGATATTTGACACCTATTTATTGTTAATGGGTCAGATACTCTCCATAACAGCAACAGTCGCTTAGGAGCAACATGGCAAAAGGGCACCGATAAATTACTACTAACAAGTGTTTATTGTAGTTAGAACGTGTTTCTTAATATCTAACATAAATCTCCCTTGCAGCAGATTAAGCAGGTTACTGCTTGTCTCACCTTCAATAGACATGGAGAACAACTGATCACAGTCCTCTTTGTAACAGCCTTTAGAGGAATCCTCAAACTTCATTGCACCATGACCCCCTTCTGACGACAAAAATTACTACATGGCCCCAGATGGGTGAGGGGCAAAGCCCAAGCCCCATCGTCCCAGGTGGGGGCGCTAAAGCCACCAGCCCAAAGGCTTCAGACCCAGACGGGGGCCCCTATAACCTGAGCCCAGCCACCCAGGGCTGAAGCCCTGGACAGTGGGGCTTGGGCTTCAGCTCCGGGCCCCAACAAGTCTAACACCAGCCCTGGCAACTCCATTTAAGTGTGATCCCAACCACTTTGGAGTCCCAACCCACAGTTTGAGAATCCATTTGAAGCTTTTATCAGGTCCCCTCTTAGTCTTCTTTTCTCACGACTAAACATGCCCAGTTTTTAAACCTTTTCTCTTACGTAATGTTTTCTAAACTCTTTATCCTTTTATTTACTCTCCTCTGGACTCTTTCACTATTTTGTGCACATCTTTCCTAAAGTGTGGTGCTCAGAATTGGACACAGTACTTCAGCTGAGGCCTCCCTATGTCTGTCCTGTCCCTCTGGAATGTAACTTCTTCATGACAAAAACTGTCTTTGTACATTGCCTTCCACAATGGGGCCCCTGATCTCAGCTGGTGACCTCTAGATGGTCCAGTAATATAGTACAAATAATAATAAATAGTAAACAATCTGTGTATTTCAATCTGTAAAATGTCTATAATTATTTAGCATCCCCATCCTAGGGATCTTTTTTTTAATAATACAAAGCGGCATTTATTAATTCCCTCATATTTAATTAATTGACCATTTTGCTTGGAGAGGTCACTTTTGTTGTATTTAAGCCTTTACTTGGTCATTGTTACATGTGTTATATTATAATTAACAAGGCCATAAAACCACTACACCAATTTTAACAGAAGTTACCCTGTGCATTACAATGACACTTTGACCAGAAAGTAAAATTCATTGTAAAGGACATTTCCAATTACTTACAGAAAGGACTGTTTGCAGCCTTAATTGGACTGGAAAATCAGTTAAGTGAAGAGAGATTTTTCACCATAAAAAGCCTTTATGCCTAGAATGTGGATGAACTATATGTGCCTATCTTCCTAAACTTTCATTTAGTAGGTGACGTGGACAATGCCACTGTTCTAATTCTCTAGTGACAAAAAGATGCACTCTCGTTACAACTCCGGGACAGGGTCACACCTTGTTTTTGTTTTTTTTTAATTCTGCATGCCCATATGATATAACCACCTCATTTTACAACGAAAAGAATTCCATTGCATCATTTCAAGTATGTCAATTAAAAACTAACTGCTATGATCGTCACAAACATCAAACCCTCCTCCCAAATTCAGCAAAGTAGAAATCAACTAGAACAATGGTTCTCAATCTTTGTGCTCAGGACCCACTTATAAATGTTTATGGCCTGTCATGACCTAGTAAATTCTCTGGGGGTGGAGGTCCTGCAGTGGTTTGGTGGGATCCTGCCCCCAGTGGGGGTTGGGTCCTACCCAGCACTCACCCCAGTGGCGGCACCTGCAGTTCTTGTGATGTGGGGCTGGCTGGGCTTGGCTCTCTGCTCCAGGAGTTGCAATTTCTGGGGCTGCAGCACCTCTCCGGGGCTGTAGTGCCTCTCAAGTTTGCCCCCGTCCCCCTGACTAGACCAAATTTGTGTGAGTAGAGTTGTGACCTGGCTCATGGGGTTGCAGTGCCACTCACTCAAATTTAGCCTACCCAGACTCCCGTCATCATGACGGCTGGGCTAAACCTGAGTGATGCTGGGACCCCAGAGATTGCAGTGCCTGGAGCAGGGAGGCGAACCCAGCCAGCCCCGTGGGACAGGAGCCACAGGAGCTGCCACACAACCCTTTGAAACTTTCTGGCAACCCAGTTTTGGGTCCTGGCCCACAGGCTGAGAAACCCTGAACTAGAATATAATCTATTAATTTGATCCCTGACTTACAAAGATACTGTTACGACAAAGCTGGCAATGGAATATATGTTATGAATGACTGACTAGTAAGTAGCATAGCATGCTACGCTGAGAGAGATTAAATGTGGCTAAAGCAACCACAACTGGGTGGTTGTTGGGTTAGTTGCGAGTTCAACACTTGCTGTAGTCTGGATGGACATGAACAGATCATTTGGTTCCAGTGGATGCCATTTATAATCAAGCCTGTTGTGAGAGTTCCTTTTTGTTGCAGAGCAGCTGCAAGCTGGACAAACAGAGGATTAACACTCAGGGAACTTGAACTAATGTATGCCTGGCATTGATGAGGAGCTCCCTGCAGCGAAGAGCTTATAACTTTGGACTAACTGGTTTCTAGTTAAAATAAACGCCGGGCAGTACACGAGCACCGACAGCGTAATGAGGGTAGGAAAGAGAAACATCAGGTCAGAAAAGGATGCTGCTTTCTGACTACAGGGCTGTACACAGTGGGGTCTTAGCTGGAATTTCTGCCAAAGGAGTTATCTCTGTATGTATTTTGCTGGCATTTTTACCATCTATGTGCAAAGTAACCAAGACTTGTGACCATCTTCATGTCAAAAGTTTCTCTATCAACAGAAAGCTGTCACTGAAAGGTTCCCCCCTGCTACCACTGAGCAATGGGCAACAATGCTTTTGAAGAGGACATTTTTTGCCTTTAGAATACACCAGACTGCATCAATAGTACTCAGATTCTATGACCATGAGCAGAGTAGAAGAACCTCTACAGAACAGAACAGCCTCAAGCAGGGAGACAGCCAAGCCAATTGCAGGCAGGAGTCTCAGATGCAGGGAAACAGTACACTTAGGGTATGTCTACATGGCTCAGGCTGCAGGGCTAAAAGTTGCAGTGTAGACATTAAAGCTCAGGCTGGCGCCCAGGCTCTGAAACCCCACAAGGGGGAGGGTCTCAGACCTTGGGCTCCAGTGCGAGCCCCGATGTCTACACTGCAATTTTTATCCCTGCAGCCCGAGCCCCATGAGCCCAAATCAATTGACCTGGGCTCTGAGGCTCACTGGCGCAGGTTCTTCTTGCAGTGTAGATGTACCCTTAGGTCCTAAATCTTCAGTGACATGAAGGCCTTTGCGATTTACATGGAGACATGAAACATACCTACTGAAAGGTGAATGTTAAATACAGTATATGGACTGAAGTAAATGACTTTTTGAGAGTTAATGTCCCCTTTGAAGGGAATTACCACTACTAAAAACCACAGCAAGCAATTAGTGGCACTCCCAATGCTTAAAAAAAATTGACATCAGCAGTTCAGTTGGGTGACTATGCTGGAAATTGGTCATTCCTTGGAGATTAATAAGCCATTTTCTGTCAGTGTGAAAGGTGCGCTCTGGTAGAAAACCAACAAAAAAAGCACCATTCTCAGGGAACTATTGTTAACAATCCATTGTGTTGTACATATTTAAGAGGAAACTTGTGGATATCGCTATCATCCCAGAACTATATTTTCATTTATTTTTCCCTATAAACTCTAGAAGCCAATATATGACACGTTACAATGCACTGGATATCTAGATTCTAAAATGACCAATTATAGCTGAAAAACCAACAAGGTGTCAAACATTTCATAACGTGTTTGTTGATGATGGTGCTGGGGCTTTCTTGTTTGTTTTTTGTGCAATTGCTTTCATTTAGGTTTGCCTGCTTTTTGCTGGTGCTTATTTTTCTATTAGGCTTTATTTAAATCAGTCACAGCTGATTAATGTGAACTGTTTGACTATTATTGTTTAAGTGTCCCTAAGCAGGCATTCCCTTAAAAAGCATAAAGTTTCAAAAGAGACCTCTCTGATTAAAGAAATGTAATTATGAGTAAGATAAATGTGATTTGTACCAGATGCCTAAATGTTAATACATAAGATTCTTAGAATATCCTTCTATAAAAAACTTGCCCTAGTTTAAAATGTTCTGCCATTTTTTTACCAAGACATACTTCACCAAGGTTAATATTCTGTTTTAATTGTACCATATGGCAAATTGGTCATGGAATAACACATGTAGGGGGCATGGGGTAAGATTGTGTTATGTCTAGACAACATTATCTCAGATCAAAGTGTAGCAGAGATAACCGAATCAGTTTCCATGTAGGAGACCAAAAAAAGGAGAAAAATAGTATCATGCATGCAAATTTCTTTCAAACAGAGTGTTTTGCAGACCCAAATCCTTTTTCTGTGGTTTCAAAGTCATGGTGGGGCTAATATACTGTCTTATCCTATAACAGGACTCTGTTCTCCCATAGAGTTCAGGTTACACAAGAAGCAACACTGAGGATGTGATTTGAGGAGCTGGTAAAGGGTGAGTGTGAAGGTGTATTGAGGATAGAACCAGCTTCAACAGAAATTCCACCAAGTTCTTATAACAATAATAATCTTGACTCATGGTTACACAGAAATGTAGCCACTTATTCCCACACAATGCAACCGATCCCATTCAGTCTACCTGGAGTCTGATCAGGCAGGTGTAGAAGGGATGCATAAGGGAGCTACACCTGTTATAAAGGATCAGAGTTCAGAGCCACTTGATTAGATGAGTCCCGTATCCTCCAACCACTTTTATGCAGATCCTTCTGCAGGGCGTGTGTGGGTTACTGTAGGCGCTGAAAACAGTAGGCCAAGACCAAATTCCCTAAAGGCATGGTTGCTGAAGAGTCTCTCTCCTCCCTGCATCCTGATTACTGTGGCCTTAACTGTGTGGCTTGACAGTGCTTCACAGGAAGAGAGGTTGGGGGGTTGTTAAGCACTCCACACTCAGCATCAGAAGCAAGCTCTCCACAGACATGGACCCACCAACTCAATGTGGCACCTGACCCTGTCGAAACAACAGATGCGAAACCTGCAGACATATTTCCACTGCTGCTGTGATCAACACCCCCCACAACACACCTTTCAAGATCCATGGGTCCTACACCTGCCTATCACAATATGTTGTGTACCTCATCCAGTGCACTAAATGCACCAACAACAACTATGTGGATGAAACCAGACAATCACTAAGCTCTCAAATGAACTCTCACAGGAATATGATAAAAGACAAAAACACCACATTACCTGTTGGTGAACTCTTTTCACAAACCCATCACTTTATATCTGACCTATCACTCCTCACACTCAAAGGAAACCTGCACAAAGCTTTCTGAAGATGAGCCTGAAAGCTTAAATTCATAACTTTGCTAGACACTAAAAATGACAGACTTGAAAAGAGACACTAGATTTACAGTTTATTACAACAATCTGTAACCCACTAACAACGCCCCCCCCCCCCCCCCCCACCTTCCCCCCACTTCCTTTTTCCCCTATGATTGGAGGGGTGTTAACGGACCACTTTGCCTTGAATGGTCCCTTGAAATGTGTGTTAACTACTTATGTTAAACAATCTGTTCCACCCTGTATTTAGCTGTAACACTCTGAATAGGTTTTCCGGACCTGAAGAAGAGCTTTGTGTAAGCTCAAAAGTTTGTCTCTCTCACCAACAGAAGTTGCTCCAATAAAAGATATTACCTCACCACCTTGTCTCTCTCAAACATGTAATCTAATCATTATCCCCAAGTGTTACTTAGCCAGGGAGACCATGATTCCCCCCCACTACAAACCTCTGTTCAGACAGTGAAGAGGAAATGCGCACCCTGTTTGCTACATGTTTAAACTAAGCGGGGAGGGACTATTTGTGTGTCTGCCCCAAGGGAGTGGGCAGGATTGAGTGGCCATTTAGGAGCAAATGGCTGCTATTCAGGGGGCCATTTACCCCTCCGGTTCCACAGGTCTGGAGCAAGATCTACCTATTAGATCAGGATTAGATCAGGCCATGTGTTACAGAGGCAACAGGGCCAGACACTAACTCTTACATATCATTTTTCAAAGTTCTCTATAAACAGTGACTGAGTAATTAAACAGATGGAGAAACTTGCAAAAAGAGGTTACTGGACTTGCCCAAGGCCAAACAGTACATTGCAAAATTTGTCTTATCCCCAAATCATTTTCTGGGATTGATTTTAAAGCCGGGGGCAGTCGGCATAGTTTTGCAGGGTAAACCTAGCCATAGGGGCAGAGACAGGATCACATTCAGGAGTTCCTAGCTCATATGCCTGTGCTCAATCCACTAGGTCTCCTTACCACTTACACCATGACGGGCCAGACTCCAATGACTTTGTTTCATCTCCTTGTGTCCACAGTCTGATTGTGACTATTAGGGCATTGCTCTTTCCTTGAACAATGGCTATGGCCTAACTATCAAGTACAGTGTCTTGGTGAAAGTGAATTTCACGCTGCCTGTTGTTGCCCATTGTGATTTTGACCTATGAGAACACTTCCCCTTTTTCAATGCAAATGACAACTGTTGTCAGGCTCTGCTGGGTCTCTTCTGTATGTTTCAGCCTATGCTAGGATTGCTTTACATCCAGTGCTTGGAAATTGCACCCTCCTCTTGCATGTATTTTGGCAGCCGCCAGGTGGTCTTCATATGTTTCTAAAACACCATCTGCACTACAAACTGCCTTGTTAGTAATCATAATACACCAGATTTTCATGCCTTCCTTTCTTCTGCTGTTCAGACTTTCTCATAAGGGGAAGAAAGAATTTTGTGCCAACATGGCATTGCAGAAACAAGGGAAGAACATTCTGCTGTGGAACATGGGTGACTGGCCCATCGCCAGGCACTGACGGCATATGGCAAGGGGGTTGGTGAATATTTTTAGCATTTTAGAGAACATGGGCTCGGTTCCATCCTCAGATATACAGGTATAACGCCAATTGACTTCAGTGATGCTAGCATCGGTCTGACAGAACCAGGCACTAATTAACACATCTGTTCTGTGGATTAAAGAAATTATTCCCGATCATATATTTTTGTGTGTGTTAAAATATTTGGCTTGGGTTGTTGAAATGTTCAGCTGAATATTTTAAAAATACAGAAAGAAAAATGTAGCTAAAGAGCTGATTAAATATATGTATAGCAGACTTTACAAGTAGGGAATGGGATAGAACTTGGAGAGTTCATAGAATAGATCTAAAATGAAATGTGATATGTAAAGGAGTCAGAGAGGGTTCATATTGGTTGACTCTGATCTGAAGTGATTAGGGATCTGGAACTATTTTGGCTATGGTTCCAACATCAACATGTTCATATTTAGCAGTTATACAGCAAGATCTAGGCTAGTTGTTAAAGAGATCTTTCCAGTTTGGTAGGGTGAACTGAACAAGAAATAGGAGTTTATCAGTAGATCTCAATAATATAATTATATTCACTGAAAGTACTAGAATGATTGAGCATTACTCCTGCTGGATAATATTTATTACTTATAGTGAGCTTTTCCAATAATTTGAACAATTTTCCAACACTGTCGTAAATCTCTCTCTCTCTCACACACACACACACACACACACTTTATGTCTGCTGTTAAAATCACATGCATCTTGTCTCAGCATACTAATTGTACACAATGTATATTTATTAAAATATGGGGTTAGTTATCTGACAAGGTGGGATTTTCAAGGTGACTGAAGAACACACATCTTGCTGAAAGTCAGTCAGTGGAATTGTGCTCTTAAATCATTTAGGTGCCTTTGAACATCCTTCCCACAGTGGTTTGCTCTACTTCGCTCCTCCTCACAAGCCATTATACCTAACTTCCTGACAGTGGGCCAGACTGTGAAGCCCTTACTCACGCTAGTAAACACTCACTCAGATAGGGCCATTCTCATAAGCAAGCTCAGGAAATGTGGGCCAGATTAAATTACTATAAAGTGAGTGCACAACTGGTAGAATGACCAAACTTAAAGAGTAGTTATCAATGGTTCACTGTCAACTTGGGAGGGTGTATCCAGTGGGATCTAGCAGGAGTCAGTCCCAGGTCTGGTACTATTCAGTATTTTCATTAATGACTTGGATAATGAAGTAGAGAGCATGTTTATAAAATGCAGATGACACTAAGCTGGGAGGGGTTGCAAGCACTTTGGAAGACAGAATTAAAATTTTAAATGACCTTGACAAATTAGAGAATTTGTCTGAAATCAATGAGATGAAATTCAATAAAGACAAGTGCAAAGTACTTCAGTTAGGAAGGAACTTTGGAAGGAAGGAAATGCTAATGGGTGCTAAAGGAGTTTTTGGCCATTAAGAAGGAGTTTTTCTTAACTTAATTCATTTAACTTGTCAGTTAGTATTCTTAGCTCAGGAACAGCTCTGAAGGGTATAAGACCAAGTGGCATGTGCCCTTGCTGTGTCCTGTGTGTAAATATAAAGAATAAATATAGATGTGTCCTCCAGTAGCTCCATGTCCAGGTTGTTCTATCATCCCCATGAGCATAATGGCTCTACTTGAACATCCAATGGCTGGATATGTATCCTAAATCTCAATCATTCAGGAGCATTCTTAAAACTACAATACCCACCTGCTGAAGTGAAAAAACAGATTGACAGAGCCAGACGAGTACCCAGAAGTCACCTCCTACAAGACAGGCCCAACAAAGAAAATAACAGAACACCACTAGCTGTCACCTTCAGCCCCCAACTAAAACCTCTCCAGCGCATCATCAGAGATCTACAACCTATCCTGAAAGATGATCCTTTACTCTCACAGATCTTGGGAGACAGACCTGTCCTCGCTTACAGACAACCCCCCAACCTAAAGCAAATACTCACCAGCAACCACACATCACTGAACAAAACCACTAACCCAGGAACCTATCCTTGTAACAAACCCCGATGCCAACTCTGTCCACATATCTATTCAAGTGACATCATCATAGGACCTAATCACATCAGCCATACCATCAGGGGCTCGTTCACCTGCACATCTACCAATGTGATATATGCCATCATGTGCCAGCAATGCCCCTCTGCCATGTACATTGGCCAAACCGGACAGTCTCTACGCAAAAGAATTAATGGACACAAATCTGACATCAGGAATCAAAATACTCAAAAACCAGTGGGAGAACGCTTTAACCTGTCTGGTCATTCAGTGACAGACCTGCGGGTGGCTATATTACAACAGAAAAACTTCAAAAACAGACTCCAAAGAGAGACTGCTGAGCTAGAATTGATATGCAAACTAGACACAATCAACTCCGGTTTGAATAAGGACTGGGAATGGCTGAGCCATTACAAACGTTGACTCTATCTCCCCTTGTAAGTACTCTCACACTTCTTATCACACTGTCTGTACTCGGCTAGCTTGATTATCACTTCAAAATTTTTTTTTTTTTCTCTTAATTAATTGGCCTCTCAGAGTTGGTAAGACAACTCCCACCTGTTTATGCTCTCTGTATGTGTGTATATATATCTCCTCATTATATGTTCCATTCTATATGCATCCGAAGAAGTGGGCTGTAGTCCACGAAAGCTTATGCTCTAATAAATTTGTTAGTCTCTAAAGTGCCACAAGTACTCCTGTTCTTCTTTTTGCGGATACAGACTAACACGGCTGTTACTCTGAAACTAATCATTCAGGAGTGATCCTTGGCTTTAGCAGCTGGATAGTTCTCTCCCCGCAACTGCAGTTCTGTATATCCAGAACCTCTTCTCAGGATCAGTACCAGATCGATTGTGAACTGGAGATTTCTTTTTTATATCCTAGTTTTTCTATATGCTGTGCTAAAGCTAATATCAAGCTGCCAAAACAGTTCTCTCTCTTTCTCTTTCTAATTGTCATAAGTCCCTGTTGAGGGCCACCCACATAACAATCTTCAAGCTCTAGTAGAATTTCTTCAGCTAACAGAATGATTCTCCATATTATCAGTCATTATAAATGTAAACTATCTAGATATAACAGGCTGGATGTCTCTTAAAATACTAAATTAACTTTATTGTTCCTCGTGTCAGTCTGAACACCTGTCTCTCCCTGCCAGCAGGCTGAACAATTGTAACCCCAAGAAAGTGAATTCAGGATCTCTGTATCTTTACCTCCTAACTCCTTATATTTTGTATTAAATTAAAATACATTGATTGTTACTGGCATACTGCAAAAAAATCAGTATTTGACCCAAATCCCTTCAACATTTACATGTTCACGTGTTACAGTGGTTTCCTCTTGAGATCATAGATTAGATTTTGTATTCATTCAATCCAAAAAGCCACAATATTAATGGAATGCAAAAGTTAAGAGTTGAGCCCACAAATGTCAGGCAACTCAGATAAAATTGCTTCTGCCCATGTCCATGCTCTGTGTCACGTGTAGGCATCATGACAACATCCTGGAGCATAGGACACATATCAACAGTCATGGGTAATAGGACAGATGACTGGACAACTATTTCATTTGCAAATATGTTGCAATGCTGGCAGACCAGGTGCCAGCTCTTGCCAAGGCTGCAGGCGCCAGCTGAGCACTGGCAAATTCATAGCTGGAAACCAGAGAGCTGTTTGGCGGCGCTTAGGACTTTCTGGGAGGGAGCGGGAGGAGTGGAGTGCTTCCCTGCTCCTCCCCCTCTCTCCCAGAAAGTCCTAAGCACCGCCAAACAGTGCTGGGAGTGTGGGGGAGGAGGCATAAAAGAGGGACTTGTGCAATGCTCCCTTGTAAAGTCACTGCTCTTCCACAGAATCTTACAAGCAGTGGACAGAGCAGGCAGCCAAACGACATTATAAGGGAGCACTGCACAACTTTAAACAAGCATGTTCCCTAATTCAGCAGTGATGTAACTTTGAAAAACGTTAAGCAGGAGGATGTTAAGTGAGGAGTTACTGTATGTACAAGAAAGCCTGTCCCATCTGTTTGAATGCTGGAAGAAGGGGATAAAACAGGGACATAAGAACATTTTCTCTCTCTGTTGTGATATTTGGACTCTCACAGGGCTGGAGCAGAGATCCCCAGGGTTAACCTAGGTTACCCCTAAAAGATATTCAGTGTTGACCAATTCTTACAACTCTGTCACCTTTTAAAACCATAGACTGTAACTCATTTGTGCATATATGTTTGCCTGCTTTAACCTGTAAATAACTCTCATTTCTTTTTCCTAGTTAATAAATCCTTAGTTAGTTTACCATAGGCTTGACTACAAGCATCGTCTTTGGTGTGAGATCTGAGGTACAAATTGACCTGGTGTAAGTGATTGATTTCTTGGAGCAGGAAGCAACCTGAATATTTTGTGATCTTTGGTGTATGGCAACCAACTATCACTAAGTCCAGCTTGCCTGGGTGGCAAAAGAGACTAGAGTGCCCAAGGCAACTGTCTGTGACTCCATGGTAAGACTGTTATAGTGCTTCAGGAATTCACATTTGTTAGATTGGGGTGCCTGCTCTGCTTTTTGATAGTCTGCCCTGAGGTTGGCACTCACGGTTATGAACAGCTCCAGACAGTGTGACATATGAAAGAAATTCCATATCAGATTTGTCCTGTCATAATGCACATGCACAAGACCACCAAATTAATTGTGTCTTGAGAAAGAAGAGGGAAACAGTGTGAGGGAGAAGGGGGACAAAATCCCATACCACAGTAAAACTCAGCATAAAATTCTTCAACCATCTTTGCCTTGTCTGTTGTGTCATCTCTTGCTTTGTCAAACACAAAGTTAACTGTTGCCTTCCTCCCTGGTCTTCATTGTTCTCCTTTATCTCCCTGCTCTTCTTTTTGTTCTTGCAGTCGTACACAGCTTAAGTTCTACAAGTTCTACAGCCTGAAGCTTTAGGCATTTAAGTTTATTTTTTCTCTTTCGGAGTGTCTTGTCTATTCAGACACAATTTCAGATTTGTCAAATATTCTTCAGATGAACTACTTTAGAGAGCAAATTTCAATCTGAATCCATTTCCCTGTCATTAATAATGGGTTATTCTAACAATCATTAACCCTCCCCAAGACATTTGAATCAGTCTTATACTTCTGTCATTGTTATTCTTCAATCTGAAAGACAGTGATCAGCTCTGTTTCTTTTAAACGAGTATTTGACTTTTTGTCTTAGGGCCTAATTTAATGTGGAGAAAGCGTAAAAGAGCAACATTCACTGAATTAAGTTCTTCTCTGAGCTACGTTTGTGTAAATCCAGAGCAACTCCAATATCTTCATTTAAACCCAGATTTGCACTACCAGAGGAGTTGGGCTGCACCATTTATGACAAGCATTCCCATGAAAATGTTAATCTCTGATGCACGAAGATCTCTCTTTCCTCTGACATGAAACTATCAGAGATTTTTCCACACCAGCTTTCTGGAATGATTATTATTTATATTATGGTAATGCTTAGGAACCACAATCAACTATCAGGGCCCTATTGTGCTAAGCACTGTACAGACAACATCAAACAAGACAGTCAATGGCCCAGAGAGGTCACAATCTGCTCACAGTCTACAATAACATCCTACCAACAAAAATGTGATTTTTATAAAAATAGCATATGCTTTACACATATTTATGACTTTATGTATTGAGTCCATATATGAATATGAACGTGTCACCTTTCAAGTTATTACAGTCCAGGTGCTCACATAACAAATAGTATAACTCATATGTTTATATCTGTAAATAAACCCCATCTGTTCTTAATAAACCTATCAAAAATCATTAAAGGGAGTTAATCTGGTGGCAGTCGGTAACGTTTGGAGGAGTCTTATATCTCATACACTGATGCAACAGACCCCTGGGACAGCAAAAATAAATTCCAGGATATTATAAACCCTAGGATTTTAGTATGCAGTGTAGTTGTAGCCATGTCACTCCCAGGATATTAGCGAGACAAGGTGGGTGTGGTAATATCTTTTATTGGACCAACTTTCAATAAAATATATAACCTTACCCACTTTGTCTCGCTAGGATTTTAGCACATTCTTATGGAAAGCCAGCAGTTCTATTTCCTTTACTCAATCACTATTCAATGATCATAGTGTTTTTTTAATCTATATTTGTTCTGTAACTTTTTTTACCTTTATGTTTCTTATCACACCTGTTTTTTTGGACAGGGACAATATCCTCACTTACTTATTTTGTAAAACTCACATGTGTTGTGAAGCTAACTCCATTAATGTTTGTGAGATGCTCTAATATTACAGTAACAGGTACTGTAGAAATACCTTACATACCTTTCCATTTGCTCTGGAAAGCATCTAGAATAGTTTTGAGAGCTGTAGAAATAAATATCTGAATTAAAATGCGGCAAAAAAGTTTGCAAGAAATTTACATATACCTCTACCCCGATATAACGCTGTCCTCGGGAGCCAAAAAATCTTACCGCGTTATAGGTGAAACCACGTTATATCGAACTTGCTTTGATCCACCGGAGTGCACAGTCCCGCCCCCCCGGAGCGCTGCTTTACCATGTTATATCCGAATTCGTTTTATATCAGGTTGTGTTATATCGGGTTAGAAGTGTATCTTCTATGATGTTTTTATACCATAAATGTACTTCTGAATTTAAGCAACACTTTTTACAAGTGCTTAGTCTTTGGGTAAAAAATTTTCAAAAGCATCTAAGTCACTTTTAATAATGGGAGTATGGTATCTTTAAAATTTTTACCCTATATTTTACCTACTTTTGCTAGTTTAGTAAAAACATATTTTGAAACAATTCAGATAAGAGAATTTCAGAACTATTGTTTATGCATTCAATTTTTCTAATGTGTTGTCTCTTTTTGCACCCCTCAATTGCACAGAAATATTACTTAAGTACCCATCTTTTTGTGTAATTTCATGTCCTAATTATGTAATTGTGTGTATTTAAACTAATTTCATAATAGGCATGTATATATTAATTAAGACCCATAATGATATGTTCATAAATAAACAAACTATTCTATGGGAAGGATTGTTCCAAATACAATTTTTTTTATTTGCTCACCCAAAAATAACATGAATTGAGATATAACTGGAAAGTGTTACAAGGGAAGAGTTTAATATTTAAAGGGAAAACATCCTATTTAACAGCCAACCTTTTACATAATGAAAAAGTAGTAGCATCTTCACCAGTAAACAATCCATTTTATAGTCAAAACATTTTGTTTGCAAATGTATGTAACTAAGAATCAATTAGGAGACAGTTAGATCCAGTGGATAGGGCCCTAGACTTCGTTCTCTTCCCATCTCTGCTGTGTAACTTTGGACAAGGTATTTCATACCTCTGTAAAATGGGGAGAATGGTACTTTTCTTCCTTTAAAAAGCATTCAGTGATCAATGTATGAAGACCACTATAAAAGAGCTAAATATTTTTAATTAAATACACTAAAAATAATATTAACAAGCATAGTATTTAGTTCTTTCTGTGAGAGCTATTCTAGAGCCTTTAGGAGTTTTGACTGTACTGCAGCTTGCAAAACCACCCTCAGTATTTTCCCTCAGAGCCACGGTCATCCCCTTCACTGATAGAACATTTCCAATTGCCCTGCCTTCAGGTCACTTATAGTTCAATCCCACAAAGGACCAAGGTCGCTGACACTTAAGCACATGCTGATCTTTAAGCACATGAGTATACCCACTGGAATGTGCTTAAGCTTTGCTAGGCCAATGCTAAAGTGCTCAACACCTTGCAAGAATAAACCCTTTGGCTTACGGAGTGCAGGATTCCCAGAATCCTTTGTTGCAGCGGGTAATAGGAATGCCTTCCCTAACTTCCCAAAAGCCATTTCTGCACCTGTACAGGACAGGTCACCTTAGATAAGTGAGGTGAGGTGACTTGCTTTCATAAACTGAAGAGAGAAGAAATCTATAGAAACCAGTTGGGTCCCACAGAAATTAATTTTTAAAAGTTATAGAATTTAATAGAGAATTATGACTTTTATAGATTAAACCCCACCTGGAGAAATTAGTAGAGAAATATATCTCTGCTTTAGAATACTATTGAATGGCTTAATAAATTACAGAAGAATTCCCTATTTGATCAGATCCATTCTACCCTGGAATCTTATCTCTGACAGTAGCCAGTACCAGCTGCTTCCAAGAGTGGGACTTGTGGGGCAGGGAGAACTAAATGAAAGACTATGGGAAAAAAACTTAGGCACCACATGTAGTGGTGGCTTTCCCACCCTGCTCCAAAACACAGTCAACACACATTTATAAAGTCAAAATTCACCCCCTTCCCAATTTCTAGCTTTGTTATCAAAGACGCTAGTAACAATTTAACAAATTCAGCCCAAACCTACTCTTCCATGAGGACTGGTCAGCCAAGACTCCTTGCTGCCCTGCAAACCAGTCCTCCATACCTTATATCCATGTTGTTAATGACCCCACCTGCTGTAATGAGTCAGGAGGAATCTATCATTAGCACCTTGCAGGGTTCCAACATCTGTTAAAAACATGAGGTACTAATAGAAAAACCTCGCCAGAATCATGTATGTCCTCAAGGAGAGTTGGAGCATAGAGCTAACCTTTCTACAGTTATGTGCAATATGGGGCTGTAAGCTGCAAGGAAAATTTGCACCATTTTCTTCAACCTCCACCTTTACAAATGCCTACAGTGCTGTTGTACACAAAGCACCACTCACCACTGCTGCCACTCTATACATCTCTCCAGCAAATCACATACTAACGATGCCTGTCTGGCTCAAAAGTACAAGGTCGTTCACATACCTATTTTGCAAATCTACTCTTCCCCCAGGGCCTCCAGAAACAACCCGCTAGGTTGTCAGAATAACAGCTCATCCCTGATGGCTTGGCAGGGGCACAGATATTCTGGGGAAAGGAGAGAAACATCATTAAGTTCATTTGCATTTAAAAATACAGGAAATTTCCTTTTGCTTATAACAGAAATATTTTAATTCTCTTCAGTGCTACTGTTTGACAGTCTGAATATTTATTAGCAACTATTGGCTCTCCAGATGTGTAAGAGAAGATAATACAATGGTTTTATGTTCATGTCAAATAATTATCCAATAAGGAGTTAAACTATGCACTGATCTCTGGACAATATGAAATGAACATTTGCCAAGGAAGACAAAAGGGTTATTTCCCTGACCAGTAAGGGTTTATGCAGGAGCAGATTAAATTTCATAATCCTAACTCTGTGTAAATAAAATAAAAGTCAAGATACTGGTATGCTTTTCACTTTACTGACCTTTTCATTTAAGGATTAATACTATGAGAACTTAAACCCAATGAACAGGGTGTGAGTGGAGAACTGTCTTTTTGGTGTATTGTATTTATGTATTATAGCATATAACCACATGAACCAAATGTGGCTATCATGGTCGATGTATAATATAAGCAGAGCTGGTACACCTTAAATTAAGGTTACCTAACACTTTCCATTATAATACCAGGTGCCAGAGGGAGGGGAGAATAGGAGCAAAGGTTCAGGACAGACACAGGCTAGGGGTAAGAGGGACAGATGGGTTTATAAGCATGAAAGCACACTCCCTTTCAGAGGCTGAAATAGAACACAATACTCCGGAGTCTCTACTCCACTGCTATCAGTGTTTCAACTCACCACTGATGGCTGGTCCATATGGAAAATAACAGCCTATTACTGCTAGGTTATTCCATTTCCTGAGTCATAGAGATCTGTGCTGTGAATCTAGAAAGTAGCTGTGACTACCAGCCAATCAAACAACATGCACAAACCTTTTAAGACACCAAAAATCCAATCCTGTTCTTAAAAAAAGTAAATTTTATTAAAAACAAAAAGGAAAAAAAATACATCTGGAACTTAGGCTTTTGCTAGATTTTATATTTTTTAGATATATTTTTCATACCTGGTTCAAACCTTACACAGCATTGCTGCTCCAGCCCAGAGAAGAACAGACAAAGGGAAAGTTTCTTTCCCAATTTTTAAAAGTTTTAGCCTTCCCATTGGCTCTTTTTTTGCCCACCTTTTTTTTTTTTTTTTTTTTTTTGGCCTTGATCTGGGTCTGTCTTCTCCGTGGCATGCCACTTTCTCTAGGGTTTTGGTGCCTCACCTCAACCTCATGCACAGGCTGCCCTACTCTAGCCTAACTATTTAATTGCCACAAAGCTAGAAAAGAAAAAAACAACAACTACTTATTGGACTCCTGGCTTTGCAGGCTAATCCTTTGGTTTGCCTGTTCCCCCTCAGGCAGCAAGGAAAAGAAAAAGAAAGAGAGAAAAAGAAAAAAAACAACTCACCTCTCTGGCTTTCAAGACTTTTCAGGTGCCCACTTTTTTTTATAATTTACCTGGGGGACTTTTTAACCCTTTACAGGTAAAGCAAGTAGAGAACAGCTACCAAGAGGGATTTTACAGCTGGCTGGGTGTCCATCAAAGGGAGCCTGACCAAAAAAGCCAATGGGAAGGCTAGAACTTTTTAAAAATTGGGAAAGAAACTTTTCTTTTGTCTGTTGTTCTCTGGGCTGCAGGGACACAAAGCAGCTATGCTATACGCAGAAATGCTGTGTAAGGTTTGAACCAGGTATGAAAAAGTATCTTCCATACCTTGAAGAAATTATTTGGATAGAGAATGTTTAGACAGACATAATCAGGTTTATTTCTTATTTTGGCTTATGGATCTCCTCTGTGCTAACCCCTGATGCTTTTGTTTGCTTGTAACCTTTAAGCTGAACCCCCAAGAAAGCTAGTTTGAGTGCTTAACTTTTGGAATTGCTCTGTTAAAATCTAGCAAAAGCCTACGTTCCAGCTGTATTTTTTCCTTTTTGTTTTTAATAAAATTTACCTTTGTTAAGAACAGGATTGGATTTTTGGTGTCCTAAGAGGTTTGTGAATGTTGCTTGATTAGCTGGTAGCACAGCTAATTTCCTTTGTTTTCTTTCTCAGCTCTTCCTGGGGAAGGGGTGTGTGAAAGGGCTTGAGGGTACCCCACAGGGAGGAATTCCCAAGTGTTCTTTCCCGGGTCCAAGGGATTTTTTTTTTTTTTTTTTGCATTTGGGTGGTGGCAGTGTTTAACAAGTCAAGGTCAGAGAAAAGCTGAAACCTTGGGAGTTTAATACAACCTTGGAGTGACAAGTATAAATTTTTAGAATCCTTGCGGGCCCCCACATTCTGTACTCAAAGTGACAGAGGCGGGATTCAGCCTTGACACATACCCATTTCACAGATGGGGAACTTGACGCAGAGAGAGACTGGCCCAAGATCACACAGGAAGTCTGGGGTAGTGTGGGAAATTGAATCCAGCTTTCCTGAGTCAGCCTAGTTCCCCAGCCTAGTGCCCCAACCGGCCTTCCCCCTGGTAAAAAACATCAAGTGATAACACAGGCTAATGAAGCTTTTTTACTGGGGAATGATTCTCATTTGTAATTGTATTAGAGATGTCATTTTAGATATTTGACATATGTATGACAACAGAATACATTTCTAAAAGAGGGTCAGTCATCACTTAACATGTTGCCCAATTAAGGACTAACGGATTTGGTCCATTCCATATTCAGCCAAGCTTCATCTTATAAATATCATTTAAAAACTACAACTTCTGAATAACAAGAAGTTCTCAAGCAAATGGGATGAAATTCACAGTAGCAGAACACACAATATTTAGATGTAATATTAGCTCCATCAGGAAAGCAAATTCTTAAAGTTAACAAAAATTGATGAATGCTTCTTGACTGTAAGTGTTTGTAATTTTTTGCACTATAGCAATGTGGAATAAGTTAACTACATGAACACCAGTTTCTCCTTTACAACTGCTGTTGCTATTCTAACAGCATTATCAGCCTCACACATGTTTACCTCAGGGATATTTAGCCAGCCATAATTGACTTTTGCACAAAAACAAAGCTGCAGGCAAGGTTTAATCCATTTGGGTCTGCTTTTTCACCAAAAATAAATAACTAAGAGAATTTTTACTAGATCAAATATGAAAATCCTGTATTGGGATGAACCTGTTCAGTCTTTCCAGTTTACATTTTTCTCTCTGTTTCTCATAATTAGCAAATCTTTAAATATACAGCATTATATAATTTAAGACAGTGCAAATAAACAAAGCATTCAGGGTTTGCACTTCCAATACCAATACTGATTTAATTGATATTTAATCATCATGCTACATCACCAGGGTATAGCTTAATAAATATCTCATTGCTATACTAACATCAGACTACATTTCAGCTGACAAAGTTAATACTACCTACTTGAGATTGTAAACACATGAACACATAGTAGTTCATCACAGGATAAAAATCTGCTGTAGAGTTGTCAGTATAGTTAATTCTATATTTAAAGTTTTTCCTCATTGCAGGTATCTCATTAGTACGCTTGTTTTTTAACATATGCATTAAATACTAGGTAGTGCTTGTCACAGTTTCAGGGTAACTACTCTTCTATCTCCCTCTTTGTGGTCCACTCCAGAAGTTCCCAATCAGGTCTCAGGTCATCAACCATCACCTGTCTCTGGGTATGGACCTTTGTCCTGCTGCCTTCTAACCAGGGGGTTTTAAGGCTGCACAGCTCCCTGCCTTATATTGTGCTATCATAGCAAGTGAGTCTACTTAAAGGCCAGCTTGTGCTTTGCTTTCTCTCTGAGGGCTAGTGTATTGCCAGCAGTTAAAAGTCACCACACAGCTCCTTCTAAGCAAGCACATTTATTCTTAAGGTTAAAGCATTATGGAAAAAACAATGAAAATAATAAATGGATTTAAAACACACTAACCATACCAGGAGCCACCCAGTAGTTATATGGGGCCCTAGAATGTCAGTCTTTCCAACCTTCCTTAAGGTTTGGAGCATTTGGACAGAAGGTCCTGTCCATTTGCTGGATCAAAAAGAAGGCCCTGAGTCAGTTTAAAACCAGCCTTTTTACATCAAATGCTCTTTCTTTGTCTCCTAGTCTTTGGAAACCCAGCTTGAATCACTATATATAAGCCACTCCAGGGCTGATACCTCTATAGATTTTTTGAGTCTGTGAGTTACCTTAATCACCTCTCACTGTTTTTAGTTCCTGTTGGAGTTCTGGTAACCCTCCCAAATGGAATAGAACACAGTGATACTTAAACCATTCATAGAGTTAATACAATATAGTCCCCATGCAATTGTAACATCTGTCACAGTGCTTAACAGAGGATACAGAGTTAGAAGACTTGGGGTAAAATCCTGACTCCATTTAAATCAATGACAAACCTGTCATTGTCTTCAATGGGATTTGCATTTCACCTCTGGATTTTATTCCTGTCAATTGATTCATTGTCTGACCATGGGCAAGTCAATTAATTTCTCTGTTCCTTAGATGATTTCTAGAAGATTCTCTGAACTATGCTATGAAGTATCCATAGTCTCTGGTCACCAGAAGCTGGGAATGGGAGACAGGGGATTGATCACTTGATGATTACCTGTTCTGTTCATTCCCTCTGAAGCACCTGGCATTGGCCATTGTTGGAAGACAGGATACTGGGCTAGATGGACCACTGGTCTGACCCAGTATGGCCGTTCTTATGTTCTGAAGATCTTACGGTCCCTTCTGTCCTTAAGTTCCATGACTATATTTTTTAATTTCCCTATCTGTAAAATGGTGATAATTAGGTTCACCCTTGTAAAATGCTTTGCATTCTATGAATGAAAGACATTATAAAAGTGGTAAGTACATTGTTTAATGTTATTGTCTCTATTTTATATAAAGTGTATATCTTGTTCCCTGGAGGGAAGGGGGGTAAGAGGGTGGAGAAAAGAGGCAGTGGGGAAGGAAGGGGGGGGGGAAAGTGGGAGTGAGGGGAGGGAGGTGGAGAACAAACGGGGATAGGGGAATCGCGGGGGGGGGGAGCGGGAACCTGGCATGCGATATCCCCTTGGCAGTATCTGGGGCTCCCCTGTTAAACAGGCCCATCGAACCCTCACCCTGACAAGCCCTACCCCCCCAGATCCCTCCAACAAGCCCCCCACCCCACTGATCCCTAACCAGCTGCACCTGGACTCCACTCCATCAAGCCCCACTACCCTGGCACCCAGACTGTCCCCCACTGAGCCCCCCATACTCAGACCCCCCTCCGAGCCCAATCTCCCCACACGAGACCTCCCCTGCTGACCCTCAACTATCTTCACCTGGATACCCTGCAGAGTCCCATTGTTCCTGCACCCAGAACCCCACAACGAGTCCCTGTGCATCCAGATCTCCCACGGAGCACCCAGATTGCCCCACATAGAAACCTCTCACCCCACACCAGGATCCCCCCACACTAAGCTCCTCCATACTTCGATCCTGCTAGGCTGAGGCTGCCCACTCATACCTGTTGCATCTGGAATAGAGGGGCAGGGCCCCAGGGTGTTTCTGAGGTAGGCCCAGCCCTTGCACTGTGTCAGGGTCAGGTGCAGCCTCATTGCCAAGTCCCTGTACCGGGGGGAGGTGGGGGCTTCAGGGTGATCTCCCACCTCAATGCAGTCAGTGGCCTATGCTCCCCACTGCCATGCTGGAGCCACATTTATTTATTGACAAAATTTGCAGAATTTTGAGAATTTTAAAATATTGTGACCCTAATTTTTAATTTTTTGGCACAGAATTCCCTTAGGAATACCCAGTGGAGACCAGAGGCAGTGGCTAAGCTAAAGCAGGTAGGGAACAGAAGTGACTCTGTTGGCAAATGAGAGACAAAGAAAGAGCAGGGAGAGAGAAGGAGGTTGAAGGAATGAGGAACAAAGGAGTCATTTATTTGGCTCCTGTCTCTCAGCTTATAATTTCAAAAGAAGTATAGTCTTCTTAGGCTAACAGCGGATTTGCAAAAGCGCTCTATGTTGGACTAATTGCATTCGACTAAAGTCCATGAGAGTTTTACCACTGTCTTCAAATTGGATAGAATTAGGCCAATGCATTTGAAAATTCTACCTACAGTTTAAAAGCATTGACCTGTTATTTCTAAAAGCAGATATGCTACCACAGTTTGAAAATACAAGATTAATATTCTGACTGGAACCAGAATCTCTACCAACAGAAAGGCACTGGATAGAACCTCCTAAAAAGATTGATCCCACTGATGATAGACGAAGAGGGCATTTAAAAGACATATTATTTATGACTCATGTATTGAGTATTTGATGACATATCTATACCAGTATAGCCAATCAGAGGCAACTCTCACCCTCCAGAGTCCCTAAAGGACTGATGGTTTATACTATGGAATAGTATACCTACCTCACCCCACTTCTAAAAGTCACAGAGTTGACCATCTCTTTTACTTTGTGCATTCCGGACAAAGCATTTCTATTGCTTATCTGTGATATTCTGACACAGTACTCAGTGCTGAAATTTGTTTTGTTACATATGAAAATGTAATGAAAATATTATTAAAAGTTGGTGGTTATTGATAAATGATATGCAAAGTGAAGCTGCACTTTGGGGATATTAAATTAAGTGGCAAGTGTGCTGGTTGCATGAGTTATTGTCCATTGGACAGCTGTGTTTTAGAAATAATGAAATAAATTAGACGTGGCAATCTATCTGAACGATCAGTCTAGTTCACTGATTACCACACAGAGAAATGTTCCTGGTCAGCAGGGCCGGGTCCGCTTTTTTGCCGCCCCAAGCGGCAAAGCGGGAAAAAAAAAAAAAAAGAAAGCCGATCAGCGGTACTTCGGCGGCAGCTCAATCGCGCCGCTTCATTCTTCTGCAGCAATTCGGCGGCGGGTCCTTCGCTCCCTCTCTTCCTCTTCAGCGGCATTTTGGTGGCAGCTCAAAGAGGAAGAGAGGGACTGAGGGACCTGCCAAATTGCCGCCAAAGACCCGGATGTGCTGCCCCTTTCCATTGGCCACCCCAAGCACCTGCTTCCTTCGCTGGTGCTTGGAGCCAGCCCTGCTGGTCAGTGAAGAAAAATACAGGTTGGTGTACTGGAAAACTGGGACTAGCATACATGTACCTAAAGAGTGGTAGAAATCTGTGGGTTGCTTGGTAGTAAGCTGTCGCTTCAAAACAAGTAACAGAGACACAAGGGAGCAAAGATTAACACAGAATCCTCCACTAAAGTCATAGCATGCATTTCTCTAGAACATTCTCCCTGAATGATCTGTAAGGCTCCTGTTGAACTCTGAAGCCACCTCTGCTGTCATGTCTGTCAGTAAATTAATGATGGTTAGATTGAGGGACAGGCGGATAGCTGGCACTTTGTTAAGAATAATTTTTAAATATATAAATGTACACTTTCTCCTCCCCTAACCCTTCCCCTGTCACTTGTCTATTTATATTGCAAGCTCTTTGAAGCAGGTTCCAAGCCTTCATATATTGTACAGCCCCTAGCACAATGGAGCCTACTCTAACATAAATACTAATAAATTATAACTTCTGTAGATGCTGAAATATAGGCCAGTTATTGGAAGCTTAATCTCCATGTATCAGCTATTCATCAGTAGGCTTTTTATACCAACTTCTATGTTAAAGACTACATTCTGCAAGGACTGCCTATCAATCCAAGATGAAGCAAGGGGACAGCACCTTGTAAGGTTGTCTTGGCAACTGCTCATCTGTGAGTATTGTATTTCAGCAAGTGGTCAAGCTCCCCTTTCCCATCTGGGAGGAATTCCTTTCCTGTCAAAATTTCATCATGTTATGCTGAATGTTAGGGGTATGCATCTGGATTTCAGCTTTCCCTGATGCCAAAGAGCTAGCCTTGCTAAGTTGTTTTTGTGGGTGTTGCTGGCCTTCCCCTCCCAGTATCTTTAATTTCACTCCCTAGCTGCACTGCATAGTGATCAATAAGATACCATACTGTGCTTCAATCAGTGTTCTGTTTTCTCTTCACTCCTGCAAAAAGACCTTTTCTTCGCTTTTTAAATTTTTTATTACCAAGATCAATAAAATCAGAGTTCTGAATCGGTCTAGTCTTCATTTGCCAGAGCCAGTCTTTATGGGGACCTGCTGATCTCTTAGTAATGGTCATGTCAAGGGGGTGATTTTTTTCTTCTAAGTTTATCTTAATTACTTCCTTTGAGATTGTAGAGGTGGCTTTGTATCCATTCTCCATGACTTGCTGTCTCTGTCCTGGCATACGTGATTTATAAAATTATGCCTTCTAATTTTAGGCCCCTTCTATTCATGTGTAGCAAATGTTCCGTTAAAATCAGGAATGATCCTCCAAAGAAGGCTGTAATTTCTATTCTGAGGAAGCTTTTGGTTTAGGTGGATGATTTTTTTAGTGCAATTTCTAATCTACCTTTATTAGCAAAGGTTTTGGAGAAGGTCATGACGGTTTAAATTCAGGCCCATCCTGTCAGAAATCATCTGTGTGAAAAATGCTAAACTGTCTTCCTGTCCTGTTGCAGAACTGATTCTAATCTCATGCGTGTGTGTATTTACTAAGATCCTTATATTGTTGGCAGTAGATTCCATTTATGTTATAATACCATTCCACTGTTTTAATATGATACACTTTTATCCTCCTAGAACAGCCTAAAAAGTTTATCTGGAACTGCCTGTAACTGTTTTCATTCATATTTTTTCCACAATATTGCAACTTCAGACTCCTGGTAATCGATTCAGCCACAGAGAAGTTTAATTTAAGTCCACTTAATTCTCTGCACCAATGTTCTTTGTCACAGAGCAATGGCCTAACTTTATCAACAACTGAAGAACTGAGGTTTTCTAACCCAAAATGTTCTGGAACAAAATATTTAAAACAAATATTTTTATTACATATGAAAATCAACCTAGACATTCCAAAAACTATAGGACAATCGAGTTTTAAATGCATGCCATTTCTTGTGTTATCACGAAAATAACATAAGATGATCTGGATGACTTAAATAATTAAATGGAGAGCCTTTCATCATTATCCCACCAACCAGTAACCAAATCAGCAGGAACTAATGTAATGGCCTGGTATGATGGGCTAATAATTAGGGTGTTGTTCCTATTGAAGAGATATCAAAATTATTATCAATAACATGAGGCTCAAACTTTGGAACTAGCGCTCACAGTGAACCAGGAAAATAATTTTTTTTTCAGGGCCAAAATACCCTTCAGAAATCTCCTGAATGAAAAGTAGAACTGCTCTAAATGCTGAGTTAAGAATTCCTCTAGTATCAGCCATTGGATACATTACAAAAATCTGTATTTCCAACAAAGAGATCTATTAAATCAAATCAGTTTGTAAACTCATTGGTACACACACACACACACACACCTCTTGATGTTAATATTACTCCTGAGGGAATTCTGCACCAAAAAATTAAAAATTATGGTCACAATATTTTAAAATTCTGAAAAATTCTGCAAATTTTATGTATCAATAAATAAATGTGGCTCCAGCATGGCAGTGGAGAGCACTGACTGCATTGAGATGGGAGATCACCCTGAAGCCCTCACCTCCCCCAGTATAGGAACTCCGCAGTGAGGTTGCACCTGACCCGGACACAGTGCAAAGGCCGGGCCTGCACCAGAAACACACCGGGGCCCTGTCCCTCTGCTCCAGGTGCACCAGGTGTGGGTAGGCAGGCTCAACCCAGCAGAATCCAAGTATGGAGGGGCTTATCGTGGGGGTATCCAGGTGTGGAGTGAGGGGGGAGCTATTTTCTGCAGGCATGCAGTCGCGCAGAATCCTCCCAGGAGTAATTTAATATGTCAGTAATATATCATCTAAATTCCATAGGGCTGTTGCCTTGTGGATTTTCAAAGTTATTGTTTAAACATACTCTGTAAACCTTGAAGTGGCTGGCATATCACATTTAACTCTGCACATTTCTTGTATAAATTTGGTGTGATATGAAGAAAGGACGGTTAAGGAAGCAGATTGGAACTCTTATATTCTTATTCCCAAGAAGGCCTTAGAGCACAGTTTCAAACAAAGGTGGTTAAATCTTCATTAGACACCTAAACATGGTCACCTACATCCAAAAATTTCATACTTATGTGGGTATTCAGATGCCTAAATATAAAAGTCAGTGCCTAAAGTTTGGCAACCGTTGAAAGTTGTGCCTACCTTTGTTGAAGTGTGAGGAAATCAAGCCACAAGCAATGAAAAGCCTGACCTGTCTTTTGACATGAATGCTTGATTACACGTAAGAGAGCACAGACATGGCAAGTTTCCTACAGATAGGAGTCCAGTGCCTAACTTAAGCAGTAGCTGTGATGATAGCATTTTTAGGGTTTAGATTCATTTTTCCATTGTTAGGTATTATTAAACGACACAATACCTCTCAGGCTGAAGTTATTTTAATAAGCTTTGAATCACAGAATTTAGAGCTGATAAAATACTCTGTTAGGTCACCTAGTCCAACTCCTTGGCAGCATAGGACTGCTCCTTATTGACTATTATGTACCGGTGAAAACACAACTGAGATAATAAGTTTCAAAAATTCTCGACTTAAGTCAAATTTTAAAAAATAGATCAGAATTTAAACAAACATTCCTTAAAGAGCAAAGTGGGATGTTACTGTGGGTGCTGATATCAAGAAGAAAGCTATAGTGTTTAGCCTCCCAGATCTTCCAGGAAAACATCTCTAAATATTTACCAGGAAAAGTGCCTACGCTGATATTAACAGGGAAAATTGTTTCATAAATCAATTTTGCGCTAACCTTATAAACAAAAATGCATCTCATATTGAGATGCTATTACTTTACCTTGTATCTCAAAGGATTAGGTGAGTATGTATTCAAGAAAAAGGGATGTTCTTTGTTCTCTGGACTCAACATGACAATCTATTATCAGAGAAATTATAAGCACTCACATAAAAGACATTGTCCTTGACCCTTGCACAGATGCACAATTGAAAGGAACCTTCCCTTCCATCCTCTGTCTCTCCATCAAGAGCCAAGAAACATTTACCTGATCTATTCGCATCATATTGCAGTAATCTTCATCTTTGCCCTTCTTAACCTTTTCACACTGATCAAGCCAGGTCTAAAACTCAGGCCTGATCCTGAAATCAGCTCTTCGTGGACAGACCTTTGCACCTATACTGAACCCCATTGACTTGACCCACCAAGACACTGCCTCTAAAATCTGCTCAGGAGCTATATCTTGTCTATCAGCCTCTATCCAGTGTTGACTGTTATGTTCACAGCATACAGAGATAGTAGGTAAAAACATAAAATATTCTTGCTGAAAGGCTGCAACATAATGTTACTTTATTTCTTAAAATTCAGAACAACATACAAGAACCCAGAAAACAGAAAGAAAAAAACAGACTGCTCCCTAAAATACAGAGACACAGTTAAGCCACTAGTTCTCTGCAGAAAGACCCAGATCTCATGCTTCCCTAGAAATCCCCCATGCCAGCAAGCAGGACCAGGAAATTTGAAGTGACAGCTTGTAATTTTTTACATAGTTTTCAATACATCCCATGGTTAATCCTATCCCTAGTGAGTAGGGTTGCCAACCCACCAGGATTGTCCTGGAGTCTCCAGGAATTAAAGATTAATCTTTAATTAAAGATTATGTCTGTGATGAAACCTTCAGGAATAGGTCCAACCAAAATTGACAACCCTACTAGTGAGCAAACGGTTTAAATGTAAGCATATGCCTAAGCATATTGCTGAATCATGGCCTAAATGTGTAATAAATTGGAAGCCTTTCCCTCAGATAATCACTCAGACCTATTAGAAGGACAAAGGAGCTCTCTTCTCTTTCCACCCCAGAGCCTCCAGATTGTTGTGTGACAGAATCCATTACTATATCCTTCGTCAAACCTATTGGTTGCTGTTGGGGTGCGGGGTGGGGAGTAGAGTGCCTACTCTATTCAGCCACTCCTCTAGCCACCTGGCTGCTACCAGTGGCAAAAACAGGACTGGGGGTACTGTTGTCTCCTATATACAGGCTTCACTTTTTGGACCTCTTCCACAGTGAATTCATTCATTTCTATTTTTACTATTCTTCAGTAAAAAAAGAACACCAATCCAAAGCTTTGGGCACACTTTACAATCTTTTTAAGCTACATTAATAGCTACACAGACCCATCAAAATTACTCTAAGATCAGCGCTTGCCTCTAAAGCTGCCAAGTGAAACAGACAACATTCTTTATACTATTTATAATCTACTCTTTGTTTCTTATTTAATTTGTTGCCAAAATTGTGCTAGACACTTTGCAGAAACAAGCTCCCTGCCCTAAGCAAGGAGTGTCCAATCTAGTATTAAGTTTATGCCATGGGATGGAGACAAGAAACAAGGGAAGGCATGAGACAAGATAGGGTAAGGATTACAATAGTAAGACCACATTGTCCGAGAGGGGCCTGAAATTCTCCCAGTTCCTGAGAACCAGGTTGTATATGTTAACTGTGTGTGGTTATTTCTTGGAAGTGGGCAGGCTGGATAGAGGATTTAGGCTTTATCTTAGCCTTTGTCATTTCCTTTGCTCTCTTTACCTGTTCCCCTCTCCCCACCACATTCTGTTGAAATTTACCTGCTTTTGACTATCTGTGTGTCACGGACTGTTTGGTTGGATTTCAAAATGCAGAACCAACCATTTATGGCCTAATTCTCTCCCATATCACAGAGTAATTTCTGAGAAAAACAGACTGATTACTGTACCTACACAGAGAATTAGCTCTGACCCCATGGACAGATCGTCTGAAGTTACCTCAGGTGGAGGGAAGGAACTGCAGATCTATAGATTGGGTTAACTATTAGGTCACTATCTTTGCATATACACTTGTTATCTGTTCCCCAGCACTTTATCTACATTCTTTTTATTCACAAATAAATACCAAGCAGATTACACATTATGCCTTTAGCTGAATGAAAGAAATGAGTTTTATCATCTTTGACTCTCCACCACACATTACCATCTAACACACATAGGCTAGATCTACACTTAGCATGGCATGTAGAGCACAGGCACTTGTAGCTACATGGTGCAGTGAAAGGCTCCAGCAGTGGGGAAAGGCTCTGGCAGCTCCCCACAGCTGGAGCCTTTCACTGTGGCAAGGAAAGTCTCCAGCAGCCAGCAAATAGTGGGAAAATGCACCAGTTCACCCTTTGCCAAATGGTCAACATCTATACCAGAACAAATCTCTGTGCAAAAATCTGTATTTGCTTATACCTCGACTAGTTAAATGATATTTATAAAGGTGCATTTCAAGTTATTAATAGGGAAATTACTATGCAAATTAAATTATGTAATGTTAGTAGGGGAGTGGTTATGCTAATACCTGTGTTAAGCATCTGAACACGTCCAGGGTAAGTTAGATATTTCCAGAACTCTAAACAGAGTCAAATGGAAATGAGTGCTCATGCAGTTAGTAAAATGCTGAGCCTTCTCTCCTGAAGACCCTGACTCCAGAGTTCTCACTAACCATTTTCCTGAGATCCTTACATACTTGCTTTGGTTTGTAAATCTTTTCTATGTGCCATCATATCTTTAGCAGCTTTTAGTAATAAACTCACTGTTTTTTACCTATCTAATTTTGTAGCAGGTTTGCCCTACATTACAATATTAATCCTTTTAATGCTGACAGGAATGAATAAATACGAGTAGTAGTGTGAAATGAATGAAAGGCAGGAGGTGAAGTGTATGTACTATAGCCACTTCATCATCAGATGTCAAAATGAAAAGTGTTGTGCCTTTCCCCATAATGTCAGACTAATCCACCTTTGTCCTTATATAAAGTAGAGCTGCTCTTTTGCATGTAACGTGTGTTCAATAAGTAATAGAGCTCCAGACATGGTAAGTCCTCTGCTTTAATTTTTACATCACAAAACACTGTGCCATGTACAGGCAGTCCAGAAAATTATCTACATTACTATGTATATTATTCTAAATGTATTAACATTTGTTCATAAATTGTATTATGGTTTTTTATATCACTTAATCTCCCATTGATATTGCCTGATTTTAAAAACTATACCAATTACACAGGGAAGACAACTTGAAAGTGCACAGAATTCCTGCAGGAGACAGTGCATTGTAATGCATATCCTCAGTTCTCTGCAGGATTCAGCAGACTGCAGATCAGTCAGGGCAGACTCTGCAGGGAAACAGGGTACTTTTCAGCTGTCTGTACTGTATATAATCATGCATTATATGATGCAGACAGATATATTATTGTGTGCAAATGAACCTAGTGCTCCTCTTCTCTGTTTCCCCAACATCAGATATTGCAAAGTCAAAAAGGCTAAACCAAACTTGCTACGTATTTGGAGCTGAAATTGTGTCGGCAATGTGCTGTATATTAAATTTTAAACTGTTGCCTGTCATGGCTGACCAGAGGCAGTTTCCTGAATAAGAAGCATTTGGTGCCAACAGTTACCCCATATTACAGATCAGCCCCTATAACTTCACTTACACCAAACCCTGAGTATAAAATACAATATTGTAAACATCACCAGGAGGTATAAATATAAAGACTGGTATACAAAACTAAACAATGCTGCTGATTTTAGTAAACCCAATAACACATTTTACAGATCCTACAAACATGGTGCTACCTTATAAAAATTCTTAAGGAAGTGCACTGGCAGAGTAATGACTTTGAATTTCACGAAGGCAGTAACTCGAGCTCACACTGCTAGTCAATGGCACAGTCTGAATAGAACCCAGGAGCCCTGACAATGAGAGCATTGATCTAATGTGTCTGCCTTATCTACAACTGGACAATTCTTTTTGAGATATAAGCACACACTGAAAATGCAGATGATTCAAAGCACACTGATTTAAAGTGGATAATGGAAGTCGATGGGTATTGCACATTGAGTAGTGAGAAAGAAAACGGATGAAGATTAAACTGAGGCTCTAGTAATGAAGGTTGAATACGTACCCAGAAAAGACCCCTGTGTAATGGCAGCCATGTTCCAATGCAAGGCCTTGTACTTTCTTTTTAACGTGATTTAAACTAACAGGCATAGTTTGTGTTAATGTGTAGCCTGACAGATGTAATACTTTTAATTTGAATGACTTCACCTTTTAGGCCATTATAAATTATTCCAGTGCTACAGGTGTGGAAGCCATAATGGTAACCACTGCCATTACATTGTAATTATCCACAGCTCAAACTGAGAAAATGGTTCCAGAAAGGAAAATTGCAATGGCATGGTATTTTTAGTTCACTGCCACACCTCTCACCTGTCCCTCATTTCATATGCAAATATTCCTCCATTCCACAGAAACCTGATGTTATCACTCTATTATTAATGTAAAGTATTTGCAGTGCACTAGGAGTGCTAAACTATGAAACTGTAGCTATAGAAAATGTTGCTGATGCCAAAAAAAATATGAATCCATAGCTTCTCTCTCCTGTTAAAGCATTTTAACGGTGAACTTAGTGCTTGTCAAAATTATCAGATTCACAGTCCCATTCATAGAAGCCCACATATAGGTGCTGCAGCAGCCATCAAGTTTTCCCACACTGTCCCAGGACCTTTGACTAGGCTTAACAGACCACTGCTAGTGTTCAAAGAGTGATCATTTATCAGGCTGATTCCATATGTGATTTTATATTAATAATACTGAGCACTTATGCATGGTTTTAGATCAAAGTATCTTAAAGTATGAGATAACTTAAGGGCCAAACTCTGGTTGCAGTGAAATAATTTAATGTTTTGTCATTCCCATTAACGGGACCAGGGTTAAGTCCTAAGTGATTAAGCCTCAGTCATTAATTAATTGTTAATTTTAACAGGAAAAGTAATCAAAAAGTACTGAGCATGGGGCAATGATTTTTTTTTCTGATTTATCCTCCAGGAAGTGGTTTGAGACCCTCCCAGAAAAGAGAAGTGTAACTTACTATAACAGGCTACCCCAATGAGCACAATCTCTTACAGGCCATAAAACAATCAGCAAATATTGATCATTTTTTAACATTACCGATCTGGTTGGATTCAAGCAAGTGATCAAAAGATGAAATTCTCCATATTCTGCTACCAAACCTCTAAGCCAGTTGTCCCACATCTGTTAAAGCTGCTTGTACTCTTTTTGTTTTTGGGGGAAGGGCTTTGGCCCCACATTCTTACATAGTTATAGTCTCACCTTTGGGACTCGGGAGGTTGAATGGTATATTCTCTGCAATTACCCTTATGTGTAGGAAAACCAAGCTCTAGCTATTGGATCTAGAACATTGGTGAGGTTAGCAATATTAAATGTTAATACAATATTTGTCTATTGCTCACAAGACAATCATGATAATACAGTAGAAGCTTCTCAAATATATAGCTTCAGTGAACGGAGACTGTATTAGCTTGGCAGACTTATTCTTTAACATGTACTCATGGGAACTCTAGGGTGTTTCTGTGAAGTACAGTGCTTTACATTTAACGATAATGTCTCAAATTGTGTAGTAATCAAATGGACCTTCCTTTATTCTCCTTTGCTATTACAACAGCATTGCTTAATTGTCTATTGCTCACTCACTAGTAAATTTCTGCCTCCCAAGCAGAGAGTCACGTCCATTGGCTTCAGCAGTTTCCTTTTAACTTTCAGTGGAATAATAACCTAAATCATAAGGATAAATTGAATCACCAAGTAGCACAAGAGTGGTTAGAACTGTTACTTATACCTGGGCCAGATTTTCTGAAGAGCTCACCTCCCACTAAATTTAGCGGCCAGATTTTCAAAAGAACTCAGCAGCCAGCACCTCTTTGTTCTCTAAGAGTTGATGAGTTCTTTTGAAAATCTCACCAACACTATTGGTACCACGCATGGAGCTTTATAGCTTATAGTCCCCACTCCTAGGAATTTACAATTTAAGGTGATACTCAAATGTAAAACTCCCTTTGACTCTAATGGGAGCTGAATCCGGCTTAATAGTGAAGATTTTTTACTTCCATATGAGCCGAGGATGCTCAGCCCCTTTCAGGGAGCAATCAGCACTAGGACACAGTTAGCCCTAAGGCCCTGATCCTGCAAAAATACATAGACGCACATTTAATTTTGCTCACGTTGGTTTCAGTGGGACTACTCCCAGCACCAAAAGTTAAGCACATCTGTAAGTCTTCACAATATCAGTACCTATGGGCTTCATTCTTCTCCATTAAAATCAAAATTAGGTGCTTTAGAAAAAAATTATCCTTGAACTTTATTTTCTAAAATAGATCTCCCCCAAGATGGATGGAAGTTGAGATGGATGGAAGGACAGCTGCCTGGATCTCTCTTCTGCATGCTTGTTTACAGCTATCATCATTAACTGACTTTTATTTTAAAAAATGCTCACTCCCCTCACCTCATTTTATTTTTGTAAGAAAAAAATATCCTGTATTCAAACACACAGCCCATTTCAAAGCTACAGTGGGTAGCCAGGAAATACTTTAGAGATCAGGTGAAATGAATTCAAGAAGAGTGAAAATGGTCTTTGGTTCTGCTCTGTTACCTTTTACTGAAGAATCATTGCAGAGATGTGAATCATCTTCATCATACTGTGCTTCATTTCTTGCGGGCATTTTCACAGATCCCTCCTGCTTCTTTTGTCTCCCAGTTTCAGACACAGGCGTTTTTCCCTTGGTCACTGTGACATTAAAGGTTTAATAGCAGCTAGAACATATAGTGGGGAAGGCAGCATGACTGAAAAAAAACCCACCTTGTAATGAGGAATATCAATTAGGTAATAAAGTCAAGAAAAATGGGAACACACAGGGAGCTTCAGCTCACGTGGCTTAAAGCAAAAACACAGCTTTTACTATTATAACAACTAAAATCCCTACTTTAAATAAACTGAAAACCAGCTACACAGACAACAAGGTGATTTGTCTTTATAGGGAAAGCCTCTTTGTATCAGAGGCTAACAATTTTTAAAGAATCCATTAATAATAAAATAGAAATAATTGTATAAAACACTAGTGGAAACAATTGCTTCTGGACTAGCTGAGATATACATCAAAATGATAAATACTGTCTTTGTAAAGTATATGAAATATTATTTTACCTCTCCTAGTTAGCCCGCTTAAAAAAAACATGCCTTCTATTTACATTTAGAAAACTAAATTATAGTGTTTCGTGAAGAATGAAAGACCAAACACCTTGACAATGCTGTCTTTGTTCTTACATCTAATTCCTTCCTTTGGGAACTACAGTTAGTGTCCATATTTATGTTAAATAACAAACAAAAAATACAGGGAAATAAAAGAGATGTGCATATTTTAAAGTTACGTATTTTTCTTGCAAAGGACATTTGACTGTATGATCTCCAAGTACAACAGCATGGCCAACCTCCACATAAGATGTTATGTAGTTAGTTCCACTAGCACACTGAGAAAGGCATTTAACATTAACTTTCACAGGCAAGGGTAACCAGACTCTTATTGTACCATAGCAATAAAAATTGTAATTAAATGCTAGTAACACGATTCTGGTCTCACACCAGTTTCATACCAGTGTCCTCCAGTCAAAGTAATTATTCCAGATTTTATTGTTGTAAGCGGGGCCAGTCTTAGCGGGGGGTCTACATGGGCGACTGCCCAGGGTACTGTAGTCAGGAGTGTGTGGTCTGAGTGCCGTAAACTGGTGGGCTTGGGCTGTCCGAGTGAGGTGATTATGGAGCTTGAGCCTCATCTGGCCAGCTGGGCTGGGGGCGGATGATGCCGCCTGGAGCTGCCAGACTCGTGGGAAGGTGCAGGCAGCAGGACTTGCACCTGCAGAGCTAGCAGGCCAACCCCTGGGTCCCCAACTTCCTGCAGGCACTGTGATCACGGGGTGTATGGCCGAGGGAACCCCCAGGCTCAGAAACTCCTCCCTGTGCAGCCCAGCCTGGGCAGCCAGAAAGCGGCGGCTGCTGGCTAGGCACCCAGCTCTGAAGGCAGCGCTGTTACCAGCAACAGCGCAGAAGTAAAAGTGCCGTGGTATGGTATTGCAGAGCAGCCACCACTCTCTGGCCTCCCAGTCAGTGCTTAATTTGCGCAAATTAAGCACTGAGAGAGACATCAAGGCCTGGGGGCAATGGAGTGGGTCAGGTGCCCACAGGGGCTAGCGGCACCAAAGTACACATTCACCCAGGGTGCCACTTGCCCTAAGACCAGCCCCAGTTATAAGATTGAAATCAAGCTCAAAGGTTTTTTTCCACACTCGTTACTGTAACTAATCATCATCATGGGTGATCCCTCAATTCGGGGAGGATCTCTACCACAGATTTACATATGGGTCCTGAGACCCATATAATAACTAATATAAACTGACTAATAAAAACATTTTAAAAGGAATAATCTTAAATACTATAAACTTAGACTCTTGAATGTGTAGTCTGTTGGAGCCTACATTAGAGCCTGATCCTGCAAGGTGCTCAGAATCTTCAACTCACATTGAACTCTTAAGAAAACTAGCCAATTGTTGGTTTTGTGTCCAAGTAGAAGAGCTGTTCCTTGACCTATATTTTGGACTTGGAAAATCCAAAGCTAAAATTAGCAGTGATTAGAATCCAGGTCCCCATTCTACCTACCACCATTCCATGTTGGAACAAGGAGATGCTAAATTTGGTTTTATCTTACTGCTATAATGGCCAAACCAAGCTGGTTTAGTTTCACAAACCCAAGTTCAGATCTGGATTCCATATCCTCACCACTGAGTTTCAAGGAATTCCACATAAAAAGTCCCAGTGAAGGTCTATAACCAGATGATTCCACAGAGTGACTCATCGTGTTCATGCCCAATTTTAAATAGACATAAAACGTAATATTATTTCCTTTGAGATTGTCTTCATTTTGTCATCCAAGAAGCCAGGTTTGTAACTGTAGAACAAAAATCCTTACTTTCCTAGGAAATGTATCATCCCCACCCTGATGATACACAGGGTGTATTCATCACCTCCACTACCCCTTACCAGGTGAGAGCAGTTTTAAATTGCAGGCCCATTTCTATAGAAGCCCTTCCCACTCAGACTCCCAGACACTTTTGTCATGCCCTCTCTCTGGCCAGTGTCATCCATTTTGGAAGTTGTGCTGTTGCTCCTGGCCCCACACTGAAGAAAGGATTTAAAGGTGTCTTACATTGCTTGTAGGTGGGCATTCCACTGCTCAAGGCCCACAGTCTGGATTCTGCTAGCAGGAGTGGAATGAGCTCATTGTTCAATTATCATGCACATTGTCTTTATTTTAGGTAATTTTCAAATTATTTCCTAACAGCAGGAAAACCAGAGAATGGAAGCTGTAACACATGGCACATGTATATCCGCACCTAGTCCCAAGGATCCCCTTTGCAAATGAGATCTTGCACTTTGTAGAGTTTTTTTCCCCATGGTAAACTATTTAAATGAATAACCACATTTAAAGTACTCCTGAGGAAGAACCAATTTAAGGAAAACCATCCAGGAATTCACTGCAAATGAGATGCTGCATCTCCAAAGACTGTGTTCCTTACCGTTATGGTGACAGGCTTAGATTGGCAGCTAACAGTGAATACCAGAAAGTCAGGGATCTATCCATTATGCATCGGTTTAAACCAGCTAGACAAAAGGCCTTTTTATCCCTTAAAATAAATACATAAGTAGCTTTCACAGCAAATACAATGTATTTCTAACTAGTGACTGCTTATGTTCTTGTAGCTCAGATTTTATATATTAGGGGGTCCCCATAGGAACAGAAGTTATATGCTAATAAGTATAAAATTGAGAGCAATGCTGTCCTTTCCTGGAGTAATCAATCATATAGGATCATAAATCAGATTTTTGTCATATCACACAACATGCGAGTTCATGAGATTCTCCTATTAATTCAATATTATTTGTATTTTGGTTGATGTTAGTGGCAAAATTCCCTTTGATGTCAATAGAAGCAGGATTGGGATCTTAGCTCTAAGGGGTAGTTTGCATTCAGAGTGTTCCTCTTCACAGCTGATCTACCAGTTCTGACACTTATAAACCTAGCACATAACAAAAATTAACCCTAGCAGTCATGCAAGAAAGCTCTACAAGGTACCAGTTAGTCTTGTCAGGATCTATCTGATCATCCAGTCTCTCTCCTGCCTGGACTGATTCTTGTTTAGCTGTAACAATGTGAAGGAAACACCTGACTGGCAGAATCAAAACATGAGGTTCAAGGTACAACTCCGCTTTGCACGCTGGGGAGAGCAAATGCAACATGCACAACCCAATATCTTTACTGAGTCTGCCTCTGTGCTCATGTACATCTACATTTGCAAAATTTGTTTCCAAAAAGTTTGGCTCATAAGATGAATTGCTGCACAGACATCAGCTCCTTTAGTGGTTTTATGCCCAGGCATTTGTCGTTAGATGCCATAACTTGCTGCACCAGATAGGTAAGTTCTCATTAATTCACTTATTTGAGATTCCTTCACTTGTCATAGACACGTGAACTTTATGTGAGGCAAATATCTGTTGAAAAGAGGTACTGCCTCAAATTATCTAATGGCTTTACTCACGGTCATGATGCTTCTTAGTTCAAAAGTAACCTGGAATGAATATATTTATTTCTGATGGTTTCCTAGGCTGACGTATTGGGCATCATTAAGAGCATTGAAGTATATGAATTGCAACAGGTTATATCAGCAGTCATCTCTGGAGGTGTTCCTTCTCATTTTTTCCCTTGAGTTAGCTAAACCCGATGAGTTAGATTAAATGAACTGAATAGTGTTTTACTGGTATTTTTGATTTCTGTCACTATTCTGAAAACATCAATCCACAAATGATCATTCCAAGTTAATTTTCATCTGTATACATTTAAAATATCCTCAGCTATTCCTTGCAGTTTGCTTGTCAAAAAAAAGCAAGGTGCCTCTACAAGAGTCCGATAACTGGACAGGTTATCATTCCACAAAGGAATATTTTTGCACTGCACATGTAAGGAAGATGTGGGTCAGGTTGGCTAACACACCCCACACTTGCTACAAGAGTCAGTGGGGTCTCCACAACTTCTAGAAACTTGTAGGTCATAAGGAGATATTTCAAACACCCTGCCTCTTATTTTCATTTTTTGACTGCGGTGCTTCATTGTCTATTTGTTGCAAAAATTTAACCCCATTAGCCACATCCTTTGGAAGAAGCTGTTCCTTTCGGTATGGCTGATATCTTCTCTTCCTTGAGCCACTATTGGTGGTGGTGGCTTGGAATTGCTTGTTTTGGATTATGCTTCAGTGCCAAGGCAAAGTATTATTAAATATTCATATTACAGTAGCACTTAGAAGCTCCTATCAGACTAGAGGCAGTATTGTATATAAACACATACAAAAACAATGGTAATTTATTTTTTTAATTGCTCATTTTCCAAATCCATCATCAGTGATTATTATAGTTGGACCTTTGAAAAAGTTGATCTCTGACAGCAATCACTTCACATCAGTTAGAATGCGGTTGTACATGCAGCACACAGGTCATATTAGCACATCATGCTAATTAGCCAAGTATTCCACCAGCCTGGCCAAAGTCAGCAAGAGTCAAGAGACAACAGCTGTCCTCTCTGTAACTTAAGAACCTTTCTCAATGTTGCCATTTCCCTGACCTTTCTTGTCGCCTTAATGTCACACAACTCAGTGAACTGAAGAGTGAAGTTCAGCTAAACCCACATCTGTGCTCAGAACATTGTGCACGCACTTCCTTCAGTTTGGTTCTTTTCCCTATCGAGCATGAAATGACTTCAGAGCATTCCAGAGTTTACTGATGCAAAGTATTCACTCAGATGCATCTCCAAATTCAAATGAACCACATTTTTCACTGCATCCAGATTACGCTTTTCTGTAACTATGAAATGATTTCAGATCTGGCTTCTCTGGAATGAGTGTCGGTGAATCAACTTCAGAAATATACAGGTCTGTCGCATCTTATGCGCATTTAACATGCGCTGTTTCAGCTTTATGCGGTCGGCAAAAAAAAAAAAAAAGGGAAAAAATAACAATTTTAATATTGTGCCTGTAGTGCGGGCGATTTCGCCCGCCATTCAACTCAATGTAATTTTGACTATACGCGGTTTTCGCTTTACGCGCTAACTGCGGAACGGAACCCCCGCGTAAGATGAAACTCGCCTGTACTTTAGTTTACTCCTATAACCATCCAGTGTTCCCCAGCCACCCCATCAACAAGAAAACTTGTTTGAAGACCTCACGTCAGATTTCACCCTATTCATAGTTCCTTCTGTGCCAAGTACGGTAACTTATTACTTTATAGGTGCTTCTGAAATCTGGTAAATAAAAACATCAGCCACAGCCAAGAAGCTGATGTTGTCCACAGATGCCAGGGAAGTAGCATGCCCAGCTACTGTTTTGACAGTGCATGACACGAGAGACTTGATAAGAGCATGCCAGAGATCAGACACATTCACCAACTTTAAGTGAATTCAGCTCTCCCTGTGAAATATTTTCACTAGTAATTATTGTATCTCACATATAAATATTTTGAGAGCTCTGCAATCAGAAGATTGTCTTTTTCAACTCACAAGTTTTCATACCTAATGTATGGAAAAACCTAGCCAGACTCATCAGTGATTGCCACAAGAGACTCCGTTCTTAAACACTTCAAGTTATGGAGTGCCATGCCCATTCAGACTGATGTATACCACACCATCATGGCAGAAGTACCTTTCAAAGCTTACAATCCACTTCTTGCCCCTCCTAATCAAACTGACCCCATCAGCGACAATGCAAGTTACCAGTTCAAGCACTTCATTTGAATCTAGCCCAGCAAAAGATTACAGCCCACTTCTTCGGATGCATATAGAATGGAACATATATTGAGGAGATATATATACACACATACAGAGAGCATAAACAGGTGGGAGTTGTCTTACCAACTCTGAGAGGCCAATTAATTAAGAGAAAGAAAAAGTACAGACAGTTAAGAAGTGTGAGAATACTTACAAGGGGAGATAGATTCAATGTTTGTAATGGCTCAGCCATTCCCAGTCCTTATTCAAACCGGAGTTGATTGTGTCTAGTTTGCATATCAATTCTAGCTCAGCAGTCTCTCGTTGGAGTCTGTTTTTGCAGTTTTTCTGTTGTAATATAGCCACCCGCAGGTCTGTCACTGAATGACCAGACAGGTTAAAGTGTTCTCCCACTGGTTTTTGAGTATTTTGATTCCTGATGTCAGATTTGTGTCCATTAATTCTTTTGCGTAGAGACTGTCCGGTTTGGCCAATGTACATGGCAGAGAGGCATTGCTGGCATATGATGGCTGGGAATGACTGAGCCATTACAAACATTGAATCTATCTCCCCTTGTAAGTATTCTCACACTTCTTAACTGTCTGTACTGGGCTAGCTTGATTATCACTTCAAAAGTTTTTTTTTTTCTCTTAATTAATTGGCCTCTCAGAGTTGGTAAGACAACTCCCACCTGTTTATGCTCTCTGTATGTGTGTATATATATCTCCTCAATATATATATATATATATGTGTGTATATATATCTCCTCAATGTTCCATTCTATATGCATCCGAAGAAGTGGGCTGTAGTCCACGAAAGCTTATGCTCTAATAAATTTGTTAGTCTCTAAGGTGCCACAAGTACTCCTGTTCTTCTTTTTGTGGATACAGACTAACACGGCTGCTACTCTGAAACTTAGCAGTGACTGTGATCTCATGGTCTTTCCTCAATCAACAGACCCAACATGAAGCAAGAGTATAAGGCAGCATCCATGATCATTTCACTGAGTCAGATCCCCAGGTGATAAAAATTGGCACAGCACCATTGACTGCAATGAGGCTATGCCAGTTTACACCATACCTGAAGATCTGGCCCATTGTGTCGAGCTTCTCTGATCCTTTAAATATAGTTTTAAAACAGTTTGCATTTGCAGTTTAAATTTCTCAGCTTGCATCCATATGAAGAAAGGTCATTAGTACTTGCTTTCAGAACTATTATCACAGTCCTACGATATGTGTTTCTTTGATTGCAGTGCTCCATGCCCGGAATGCTCTCAGGTGTCAATGAGCAGATGCATCACTTGTCCTTATAAGAAGTGGTCTGCTCGTGTTCACAAATAATGCCAAAAAACTAAGTCTGTGGCTGATTCTTCATTTGAGGTTGATAAATCTCGTTTCCTTTCCATCAACATTAGAGCCTGTTAGTACTGGAAGGACAAACTAGCCAGTACCTATGCAGTAGAAGTTGTTTTTAAAGTGCTTTAAGTTTTCTCTATTGATTAAAATAAATTAGAAGACCCTGTTTTCAGTGACTTATAACTTTGTTCGGAAATTTTCCACACCAAGTATCTGCATCACATTGAATTTTTTTTTGGAAAATTTCAGCCAAAAATGGTTCAAGCATTTCTGAGAACAAGGCTAGGAAAAAATGTGGTTGGACCAATGACTTCAAATATGGCAGGGGGGGTGGTCTTTTCTCCAGGAAGTGCCTTTTATTGTTCCTGTGAAAATCTGCCTAAGTTTGGCCAAGTTACACACCTTTGAAAAATCGCAGCTTGCACATGGTCAGTACAGACTTTGATTTTAGATGCTAAATTGCCCAAAGGTTCCATCTAAAACAGCAATGCTCAAACCTGAGAATGAGCAGGACCTTCTTTGCAAATGCATCTCCAGGCTGCTCCGGGTTGTGAGGAGTCTTGGCACTTGCACTGAGAGCAGGGACCTCACCCTGTGCTCTCAATGCCGCCACCCCGCTGCTGCCTAGTGTAATGTGAAGAAGGAAACTGCTTGATTCAAATGGAGAGGAGACAAGACCTGCAACAGAAGCCAATTGTAGCTGTGCTTAGAATATACTAAGTGCTATGTAATACTAAATATTTTGGGGAAACATCAGGTCCTAAATGTCTGAAATTGGGCTCCCAAAATCAGTGGACACTTTTGACCTTAATCTTTCTATTCCTCAGTAATCCATTTGTAAAACAGAGATAATACCCCCTCATCTCAAAAGGGTGTTGTGAAAATCAATTCATTCATCTTTGTGAAACACTCAGATACTATAATAATGAGCACTATAAAAAGGACCAAAGAAGAAACTGTGACATTCTATACACTGGGGGAGCGTCCTGTAACCCCCATATTCCTCATTTTTATGTAGTCATGATCTTACATATAAAGCATGCCTTATAAGGTATCAGATTATGATCTGCTGAAAGTCATTTCTCTATCCATATATGTATATCATTAATGCATATGAAGTTATGAGAATTGTGTTGTATGGTTGTTACTAAAACATGCTGTAAGCTGGGGAATCAGACAGATATTAACTCCCCAGAGGTAACAGCAAGGAAAGTAACCAACACCCGGGTGGGGTGTCAAACAACCCATCAACAACCATTGTCCAGCAAGGGAGCTACAATGCAGTGACTCACCTGCATGAGGCTACACCCGGGGAATTTCTCAACCTTGCCTGGAGACTCAGCAATGCCTACCCAGACATGCCTGGACTTGTGTTTTCCAAGCACATAGATTGAGGATATAAAACCAAACACAGGGGGCCCATGCTTGGCCTTTCTTCTTCACCTACCTCTGCTGCAAGCAACAAGGACACTCTGAAGACTCCAACTGAGGGGACTGGCCCAGATTTCAAGGATGAAATCTGTGTACTATGAACTGCAATATCCAGTGGGGTGAGAAAAACTGCTTAGTCTAGTTGTTGCCCAGTCTATAAGGGTTGAGAGTTTAGACTGTGTGCTTATATTTTATTTCTTTTGGTAACTAACTCTGACTTTTTGCCTGTCACTTAATATAGCTTAAAATCTACCTTTTGTAGTTAGTAAATTTGTTTTACTGTTTATCTTTACCAGTGAGTTTGCCTGAAGCATGTGGAAAATCTGCTCAGGTTTTGCAAAGGCTGCTGTATATCCACTTTCCATTGATGAAATGGTGAACCAATTAATAAATTTGCACGGTTCATCTTGAGCCGTGCAAGATGGTATATTCCTGAGATGCAAGGCTGGTCACTGGAGGGATCTGGCTTGTGCCTTTCCCTTTGAGATTCATGAGTGGCTCTGCGAGCATTCATGCAATCTAGTTGGGTGTGGGTCTCCACATGTGGTTGTGCTGAGTGATAACAGCACCTGGAGGAGTTGCTGCTGGTCACTAGCAAGGCATTGTGAGAGACAGCCCAGGCTGGAGAGAGTTAAAAGGGGGGCACAATGGTCCCACAGCCCCAGGCTGCACCCCGGGGATCCCGTCACAGAAATAAATAATTCTATCTTCAGAGTAGGGTCTGAATAGTGTGAAGTAGATAAGGAAAGGGGCTATGCATTGAACAATGAGAAAAAAAACAAATATTCATTAGCTGCTCAGTTAGTGATCCCTATCCATCATCCTGTGCATTGAAAGAAGCTGGGGTCCTGTGGAACAAATAGTATGTGATCATGTAATTAAAGACTATGTCATAATGCATACATGTGTCGGGACAGAATTAAGTTTATACTGGGACTCTCAATTCTGGCATTTCCTAATTTTTGAATGATTTACTTTGCAACCATTTACTTTGCATTTGAATGCAGTTTTTTGTGTGTAATATTGTCTAAGTTTGGCAATGATTCCATGAAAGGAATCTTCTTGCATCTGAAGAAGTGACGTTCTTACCCACGAAAGCTTATGCTCCCAATACTTCTGTTAGTCTTAAAGGTGCCACAGGACCCTCTGTTGCTTTTTACAGATTCAGACTAACACAGCTACCCCTCTGATACAGACACCACAATGTAAAAATCAAGGAATTTGACCTTAGAAGACGGAAGAACTTGGTGTGATGTGTTTAGCACGCCATTGTTTACTACTTATAACTACAGAACCATACAAGGCAACAATGAATGCCTTCTAGAAAAAAAATTGAAAATGTGTAGCTGAAAATCATATTTAGGTACAAGATAGCACTTTACATATTTTGCCATTTTGATTATTTCATTTCAAAATTTTTGATAGTTACTTATTAAAAATGTGTCTAGACCACCTGAATACATTGTGCCTTTTCTCAAAGAACTGGTCTTTTAACCTTTCCAGGCACAAGATGAGTGGTAAATCTTCTTTGGCTCTGCATCATTGTGTGCACACGTGTTCTGAGCATATTTTTTAAAAATATTGTGATATAAAATTGTGCTGAATTAATTCTAACCATTGACATCTTAAACCTGACTTGAAGCTGATGGGCATGCTAGCCACATTTCATTCAGGCTAAATGAAGGAGCAATTAAATGCACCTTGGCTTAGTGACAGGTAAAATAACAGAAGCCACTGCCCAAGGCACAGACTAGAATGGCAAGGCTCAGCAGAAGTTGAGCCATGTGGCTAGAGGGATTTTCTGGAGACTGACTGGAAAAGCAGGGGCTGGGACACTGATCTGGTTGCAGGCGTCTGAGTGGGTGTGAAAAAAAAAACCAAGAAAAAAGTAGAAGGTCAGGAGAAAGCCAGAGAAGTAACTGGTAGCATGGCCCTTAGAGAAAACAGAGAGAGAGCTCAGTGGGATACAGAACTAGCTGGAAAGCAGGCTTGGATTTCTGAACAAGGAAACTGCCACTTGTTTGCTTCTAATTTGTTCAGGGAAATAGGACTTTGTTTACATTCTTTGTAAATAAACAAGACTGAACCCAAGAAATACTGGACTCTCATAATCCATCTCTCCTCCTAAAGAAAACAACCCAACAAGACTCCAAATATTGGTTAAAAGCTCAGGTGTCGAGGGTTCAACAGTATATTAGCATAAATTTCAGCTAATAAAAACCTAAAACTCATATGCCATAACTGACCACATAACACAACTATTTTCATACTAACTACAGTATTAGTTATAGCCATAGTAGAATTTTACTAAGTGAAAGAAAAGGTTTGATTGGCTACTTCTTGGACTGCAAGGTACTTCAAAATGCCTACTATAGCAATAGCGCCTGCATTTCAAAAGTGACCTTTCTGATTATGATCTGAATGCAGCAAAAGGAAAACAAAGATGGATTTATTTTTAAAAAAAGCTTTTAAGAAGATAATAGCTACAATAGATATCATTTTGGGGAGAGATGTATCACTATCTGGGGCTAATGGCTCAATAAAACTCTCAAAATTGGTCAGTTAAGGCCCAAAACTTGATCTTTGAAAGTTATAATAATCTGATGGGGGGAATTCAATTTTAAGGCATCATCCACAGTATACAGAAATCAATGAGAAGACACACCTTGACTTCAGTGGACTTTGGATTAGGTCCTCAAAGGAGCAGGGCATTTTCAATGCAAACCGTCTGTTTTTGAATTCACACCTTCTAAAAACCAATAAAAAGAACAGGAGTACCTGTGGCACCTTAGAGACTAACAAATTTATTAGAGCATAAGCTTTCGTGGACTACAGCCCACTTCTTTCGATGCATACAGAGTGGAATAAATATTGAGGAGATATATATACACACATACAGAGAGCATAAACAGGTGGGAGTTGTCTTACCAACTCTGAGAGGCCAATTAAGTAAGAGAAAAAAAACTTTTGAAGTGATAATCAAGATAGCCCAGTACAGACAGTTTGATAAGAAGTGTGAGAATACTTACAAGGGGAGATAGATTCAATGTTTGTAATGGCTCAGCCATTCCCAGTCCTTATTCAATCCTGAAGTTGATTGTGTCTAGTTTGCATATCAATTCCAGCTCAGCAGTCTCTCGTTGGAGTCTGTTTTTGAAGTTTTTCTGTTGTAATATAGCCACCAGCAGGTCTGTCATTGAATGACCAGACAGGTTAAAGTGTTCTCCCACTGGTTTTTGAGTATTATGATTCCTGATGTCAGATTTGTGTCCATTAATTCTTTTGCAGAGAGACTGTCCGGTTTGGCCAATGAACATGGCAGAGGGGCATTGCTGGCACATGATGGCATATATCACATTGGTAGATGTGCAGGTGAACGAGCCCCTGATGGTATGGCTGATGTGATTAGGTCATATGATGATGTCACTTGAATAGATATGTGGACAGAGTTGGCATCGGGGTTTGTTACAAGGATAGGTTCCTGGGTCAGTGTTTTTGTTCAGTGATGTGTGGTTGCTGGTGAGTATTTGCTTTAGGTTGGGAGGTTGTCTGTAAGCGAGGACAGGTTTGTCTCCCAAGATCTGTGAGAGTAAAGGATCATCTTTCAGGATAGGTTGTAGATCTCTGATGATGCGCTGGAGAGGTTTTAGTTGGGGGCTGAAGGTGACAGCTAGTGGTGTTCTGTTATTTTCTTTGTTGGGCCTGTCTTGTAGGAGGTGACTTCTGGGTACTCGTCTGGCTCTGTCAATCAGTTTTTTCACTTCAGCAGGTGGGTATTGTAGTTTTAAGAATGCTTGATAGAGATCTTGTAAGTGCTTGCAAACTAGACACAATCAACTCAGGATTGAATAAGGACTGGGAATGGCTGAGCCATTACAAACATTGAATCTATCTCCCCTTGTAAGTATCCTCACACTTCTTATCAAACTGTCTGTACTGGGCTAGCTTGATTATCACTTCAAAAGTTTTTTTTCTCTTACTTAATTGGCCTCTCAGAGTTGGTAAGACAACTCCCACCTGTTTATGCTCTCTGTATGTGTGTATATATATCTCCTCAATATTTATTCCACTCTGTATGCATCCGAAGAAGTGGGCTGTAGTCCACGAAAGCTTATGCTCTAATAAATTTGTTAGTCTCTAAGGTGCCACAAGTACTCCTGTTCTTTTTGCGGATACAGACTAACACGGCTGCTACTCTAAAAACCAATAGAGTCTGGTGATTTTAGGCCACTGTGCAAAATTTGTTCCCTCTGGTTACTTCTTAATTTGGGCCTGGCTTGGAAGTAGTGGGATGGAAGGAATTTATTTCTAGATTTGAATGACTGAGTTTACACAGAATAATTTATTCAATTAATTTAACTTTATTTTTTTCTTTGCAGATTATCCATACTCAGCTTGCAGTTATCAGCAATTTATTCCTCATTCACCGAATAATTTCTACAAATCAGCCCATGGTCTATAATTTGTTCATGAGTGGATTTTTTAATATTTTATATTCAAAATTTGAACTTTCTTTAGTTTTGATTGGCTATACAGTTCATGGTGTATTTTCTTCCTCATTCTCTGACTGTTTGAACTTAACTCTTAGAATCAGCTTGCCTTTAAGAGGTCAAAATTTGGTTTCCACAAATATTCTCTTATATTTTCTGTTTCTGTAAACATTTTTGCCAGCAAACTTGACCATAAGAGAATCTAGCAGAATTGTTAGAAGCAGCACAAATAGATGCCGACTCTGGTGGACCTGCAACAATCCCAGGCTCGCCTCCCTCTGAAGCCCATTAAGAACTCAATATCAGGACAGCCCTGTGTGCCCCCCTTCCCCAACATTCCATGTGGCATCAAGGGTCACTGTACTACGTTAGGATACAGATATTCAAGCCTGTCTGTAAAGGCCTATACACCTCTACCTCGATATAACGCTGTCCTCGGGAGCCAAAAAAATCTTACTGCGTTATAGGTGAAACCGCGTTATATCAAACTTGCTTTGAGCCACCGGAGTATGCAGCCCTGCCCCCCTGGAGCACTGCTTTACCACATTATATCCGAATTCGTGTTATATCAGGTCGCATTATATCAGGGTAGAGGTGTACTTTAAGAATGTAGGTATATGTTTATTATTTAGCTATTTATAGAGGTATAAAAGAAAATCTGTGGAAGGGCCTTCTCTCACTGTGACAGTCTGAGGCCCTGTTTAGTCATATTGAAATAAGGCAATCTGGGCTGTTAGGAAGGTGATCCAATCTATCATCTCCAGAGAAAGGGAAAAACCTAGAAGATGTAAAAGGAAATTTAGTTTGATAGTTTTCTGTCTGGTAAGAACTCACTTATCAATAGACACAGCTGGAAAACCCTTATGTCTTTATAGATGTAGTTGTGAAATCCTCACTTCTGTATTGTTTTGTATGTTTATTTGCATGGTCTCTGTCTGGGTTCTGTGATTGTTTCTGTCTGCTGTATAATTAATTTTCCTGGGTATAAACTAATTAAGGTGGTGGGATATAATTGGTTAGCTAATCATGTTACAATATGATAGGATTGGTTAGGTAAATTTCAGTAGAATGATTGGTTAAGGTATACCTGTGAATATTACTATATACATTAGGGGTAAACAGAAAGTAAGTTGGGATTTGAAAATAAGGAAAAAGAAATTTGAATTTAAGCTTGCTGGAAGTTCACCCCAATAAACATCAAATTGTTTGCACCTTCGGACTTTGGGTATTGTTGCTCTCTGTTCATGCGAAAAGAACCAGGAAAAATGGGAGAGTAAAAAAATAAGGTCTCGAACATACTACACTTACCACTCCACCCTGGTGGACACTAAAGACAATCATAGCTTCACATACACTGACATGTGAAATCCAAGGTTGGCGTATGTGTAACTGAAATGGACATGATTGTTCTTTCTCCTTCATATGTTCTGTTTGCTTAATTTATTAAGTTTTAAATGGTTTTCTTTTCAATGGCCTGTTTCATGTTACAGAACAAAATTCTATATTTTGGAACATGATTCATCTTTATTAGTTCCAAACATATGCTGACTTGTGCAGAGCAGTTCTGAAAGTGACCAATCACCTGTTACTGTTAGTGTCACACAACTCATAGCATCGCTCACAAACAATATTACTAGGTGCATTGACAATGTTATATTTCTACATACTCAGCAATCACTAGAAGATTCATACCAGGTCGCAAGAGAGGAAGGCCAGGTACAGCATGCTACCGCAACCCTGTATCTGGCTGTTCAAATTCAGCAGACAGCCACTTCACCTCTTCCCTCCACCACAGCAGAAATTTCTCCCCCTTTGCTTCACAGGTATGGTGCTAGACACAGCAGACAACTATCACCATTGGTGTATTTTTCTCACTGAGGTCCAATCTCATGAGTAAACAACACAAGCAACCCTTCAAATGACCAAAGGCACATCCTTCTGCACCTGCTGAGCCTGTAGCTGAAAAGCTCCTTGGTGCTGTGGATGTGGATGGGCCGGGGAGAAAGGGGTAGGCTGGACAGGATCACTATAGGCATTTCAACATTCTCAATGGTGATCCGCTGGTCGGGAAAGAAAGTCCCTGCTTCCGGTTTTCTGAGCAGTCCTGTATTCTTAAAGATGTGAGCATCATGCAGTTTCCCTGACCGGCCTACATTGATGTCGATTAAATGTCCCCGGTGATCCACCAGCACTTGCATAATCATAGAAAAATAGCCCTTTCTGCTGATATACTCCGTGGCAAGGTGACCTGGTGCCAAAAGTTCGTGAGCCACTTGGCTGCAAATCCACCCACGATGTATTGCACATTGCTGACGGTCACAGTCCTGTGTAGCAGGAGGATCAATGACCCTGCACACTTGCATCACCATGGCCCCTGTGGTGGATTTCCTGATTCCAAATTGATTCCTAGCTGACCAATAGCAAGCTGGCATTGCAAATGTCCACAATTCAGTTGCCACTCACTTCTCACCTATCAGTGCAGCTCTCATTTGGTGTCCTTGTGCTGGAGGGCTGGAGCATGTTCAGCATACAGCTCCAGGAATGTGACCTTGAGCATCCAGAAGTTCTGCAGCCACTGCTCTTCATCCCAAACCTGCATTACAAGCACCCACTCAGTGCTTGTTTCTCAGGCCTAGAAATGGTGCTCCACCATCTCCTTGAATTGCTCCTTGAATGCCACCAACAACCTTGAATTGTTTCTATGTCGCACAGCAATCTGTCCTCCAAGGAATCATCATGTTCCCCTCAGCTCCTCAAATGGCTCTGCAAATACTGCAGGATCATGCACCCCGGGCTTGCAACATTTCTGACCATCATGCAGAGCTATGCAAGCTCCATGCTTCTGTCAGAGATGGTGGACATGAAGGAGGGACATGCAAGTTTGTGGAATTTTGAAAAAAAAGGCATGCAAATTATGAGATGCAGGTGAAATTATGGCATGGAGCACACTGCATTATGAGAAGTTGACTCCATGCTCCCAGTCACCCCAGCATGACTCGTTTCGGCCCCATCAGGCATTGCAAAAACTTCCCAAAACGCACTGCACTGGATGATGGCAAGTTGCACAGTGGGATACCTACCCTGGGACACTGCACTCTGCCTCTGTACAATTGCTCCTGGTGAATATGTGCATCGTCGCCACAAAGAGCCAAGTACGTACCTGCACAAGCCATGTACTAACTGCGGTGGCTGTCTGCAAACATAACTTAAGTCGACATACGTTTGTAGTGTAGACGTGGCCTTAAAGGCTCATTAATTTGTATCAGTGTTACCAGGTCTAATATCAAGTAGTGATTCGTTAACGTCAAGAGACTTAGAATACGAGCTGAGCACTCAAAAGTAGGGATGCTTATTAAAAGCATATCCCAAAAGACCATACTATTTTGGTTTGCAAAAGCAGACTGGACATTTCCAAACAGAATCGCTGGCCAGTTTTCTTGTTATTTGCACGTTCTGTTCAGAAATACTACCAAAAAACCCAACCTAAACTCCAGCTCAGCCTCTTTCAAGCCAACTAGTTTCCTGCACAGGGCCAGTAGTTGAAGAGTGTTATAGGGAGACATTCAGACTCAGGCTACAACCTGAGTTCTGGGACCCTCCCACTTCACAGGGTCTAAGAGCCCAGGCCCCAGCTCAGCTCAAGCCCAAACAGTTACACCACAATTAAACAGCTCCTTAGCCCAAGCCCCACCAGCCTGAGTCAGCTGGCATGGGCCAGCTGCAGGTGTCTAATTGTAGTTTGGACACACAGTATGAATGAGAATGAGGTCCAGGGTGTTTTCAGTTAAGGTCCTTAACTCTGAAATCGCGTCTTCCATTAGTCACATGAGCCTGAATACTATGGGGCTCCAGGTCTCATTTCAAGAGTAATCTTTTTCCCCACAGGTTTTTTCAGGGTGAGGGAGATGGCACACGGTTTTAGGAGGGCTTGTACAGCCTATATTGAAGCCTGTGTTTTCGCTGTTTCATGTCCACATGAGCTGCAACTGTAACCTGTGCCTTCTTCGTGTGGCACTCTGTCCCCCTCTAGTGGCAGCTAAACCAGCTAGAGATTGAGGAGCCTGCTACAACCTTGGCTAAGAGACAGGTGTCTTTTAGCTCAGGCGTTAAGCTCCAGAGGTCCCAGGTTTGAGCCCGGCCGATGACGACAGGAGTCTGTCAGCATTTCACAACTACACCTTGGTTATGTCCTTGCTATGAGCTAAGGGTGGTGATTCCCCTGCTCATGTACATAGACTCACGGTAGCTTGATGAAAGCTTACATGAGTGTAAATAGTCGTGTAGTTGTGGTAACATGGGCAGCAGCAGTGGAGGCACAGCTGAGTCGTGCCTAGTACATACCCACCATTCGTACTCAGCACACGGCTCAACCACGCTTCCACTGGCACTGCCCATGCTACTGCAGCTACACCATTTATACTTGCAGTAGGTCTCATTGAGCTACACATGTATGTGTACACAAGCAGGGGAATCACACCCCTAGCTCAAAGTGTAAACATAGTCCCTGTGTTTGCTGTGTAGACACAGACTTGGAGGGTTAGGCATCAGCTCTGAACAAAGTGACTTGGTTCTAATCCTGGACCTGACACTTAATTTGCTTTTCGGCTCTTTTTACCAACACTTGGCGTGAAGATGGATTCGTGTTGCATCTGCTACCTAGGGAATATAAGATATGCATTGAATAATTCAGGGCTCTACAGGAACTAATATGAGCTTAGCCTGCAATATTCACTTCTTGTATATAATAATATGGTCATCTCTGATTTCATTGATTTAATTTTTCAAACTATTTCTTCATTTACCCAGACAAGAGGGAAAAGAAAAAAGAATGATTTAAAAGGGGGGAAAAAACCCTAGAAAATTCCAAAAAGAAAACTTTATTTTAAAAAATAGTGAAAGTTGCTAAGTGACCACACTGTACTGAAATTTTTATGGTTTTTATTTTTAAGACTCTGGGGTGAAATCCTGGTGCCACTGAAGTCAATGGGAGTTTTGTTATTGACATTAGTAGGGTCAAGATTTTGTCCAAGGTAGGTGTTTATTGTGTGATCAGCCGTAAGATTTAGCACAGCCTTAATTTTTTATTTCCTTGTTTTAAGTTCTTAGCTTTAGTGAATGTTCTGATAGACAATTCCAGTTAGGGAAGGTTGTTACCTAGCAACCTAAATTGGTTCTGTAAATTAAACTTTTTTGTTTTTAAAAAATAGTTAAAAGTCCCTGCTCCTAAATGCTTTCCAATCAAAATGCATCATCGGAACAAACTCCCATGGACTGATCATACAAAGGGGCCCAGAAACACTTGCAAGCTGTTTGTCCAAGCAGTAGCCTTATGCAATTTAACTCTTTTATAGTTGCCACATTCACTACAGACAGGCAAAGAAAGCCTTGATGATTGAAAGCCCTTCCCCCTCTTTCTTTATCTCCCCCTCCTCCCCCTTACCCGTCAGTTGATGAATGCCAGCTAGGCCTGAAAACGGAACAGGAGTTTTGTAGGATTGCAGAGGCTTTGAGAAAACAAGGATCATTGCAGTAAGAAAAGCCTGGAATTATGGAGAGGGCCACCCTCAAAGTCCAACATCATATCAGATTAATAGCACTTCTTTCCCCTGCCCCCACCAAATAAAAACTCAAAAAGGAAGAAGCTCTAGTAAGCTGCCAATTATATTGAGGCAAAAGTGGCCCCAATCATGTACTCAATGATTTTGATGCTCCTGTCCATTTTATGTAGCATGCTGAGCTAGCCAAAGGATTCAAGAAAAGGACAAGGCAACAGCATATGGCCTAAGCAGACTGTTCATGTCTTTCCCCAAACAAGGCAAAGCTTCACCTCAGACTGACCTTGCAATTACATGCTACTGGGAGCAGTTATGTGCTTGCAAACAGTCAGCACAACATGAACAGAAAAGACTCAGAAAAACTGATCTCAGACAGCCCTCAATTGGCAAGCCATGTATTTTGCCTACACTCTGAGATAAGCCTGCTCAGGTCATGAGGCTTGTTAGCTAAAGTTAACTATGAAATATGGAAGTAAAAGATCTCTTTATAGGAGCATTTCCTAAACAGATGAAACAAATGATAAAGTCTCCTCCAGAGATGCACCTTTGATAATTTAAAATTCTGAAAAAATAATCTGCAAATAATAAATCTAAATAACTGCAGAATAAGCAAAGTGGATTAATGTGTCATCTCTCTCCAGTGATGAGAGCAGAGTTTGAATATTTTTCTGAGCTTGTATTAACTAGCTAGGGAAAAATTGCAGCTCCACCACAAATAATTCATGCCTGTATGACACAGTAGAGGAATATTAATAAAATCCAGGCACCTAGAGAAAGACTGGCCCTTCTCATTAGAGTTTAAGGAATACAGGATTCTGGGCATAAATCCACCAATTTGACCATGGCTATACTGTATGTACAGTACTCTGCACAGGCTATAAACATAAACAAGCTTTCATCTCATTTACAAATCACTAAATCTTAAGAATGTGCTAACTTGAACTGTAAAAACTCTTGACTATTAAAATTTAATAAGATCAATCTTTCTGCCACAGCTCACGTGTGCAGTTATATATATATAGTACATACACATATATACACAGAAACACACACACACACATATATATATATACATATACACACATATACATATACACATATATATATATACACATCTACACACACACAATGGGTGTTAGAAAATTAAAAATATATACATTATATATTAGAGAATAGACAGATACAGGAGCAACCAATTCCCATCAGGTGCATGCCTGGGTGGTGGGTAGGGGCATGTCCTGCAGATATGCAGGACAGCTGTGAATATTCAATAAGTAGTCATTAAGACACTATGACTACTACTCTTCTCATCAAGAGAAGACTGAGAGGGGACATGACAACAGTTTTCAACTATGTAAAAGGTTGTTACAAGAAGGAGGAAGAAAAATTGTTTTTCTTAACCTCTAAGGATAGAATAAGAAGCAATGGGCTTAAATTGCAGCAAGGGAGGTTTAGGTTGGACATTAGGAAAAACTTCCTAACTGTCAGGGTGGATAAGCACTGGAATGAATTGCCTAGGGAAGTTGTGGAATCTCCATCATTGGAGATTTTTAAGAGCAGGCTGGACAAACACCTGTCAGGGATGGTCTAGATGATACTTACTCCTGCCACAAGTGCAGGGGATTGAACTAGATGTCCTCTCGAGGTCCCTTCCAGTCCTTTGATTCTATGATTCTATTTTCCACCACAATGGAAACAAAGGATTCCCACCATATGCAATTCCTATTTAAGGCTGGGGAGTGATTTAATCTAGGCTCTTCTCCATTGCCTCCCCCACCACCTGCGCCCAAGAAAGAAGACTGCTGAAAACACCTGAAGAAATAAAGTAACTAAGTTGGTGGGGGGAGGCAGGGGCGAGAAAGGTCAGCCTGTAAAAGGAATCCCTGGAGATTTAAGCTGAGTTTACCTTCAAGAAACTCTGCAACCTGCTTGAAACAACAGTTAGGGTGAGAAATTATTTGTAGCAAGTATTCCTTAGTGCATTAAGCTTAGTTTGTGTGATTTATTTGCTCAGTAATCTGCGTTGAGCTGTTTGCTATCCCTTATAATCACTTAAACTTTACCTTTTGTAGTTAATACACTTGTTTTTTGTTTATTCCAAAACCCAGTTTGTGCAATTCATGACGGGGGCGTGGGAGGGAAGCTGTGCATAATCTTCCTCCACATTGAGGGAGGGGGCGATTTTCATGAGCTTACGCTGTATATATCTCTATACAACGCAAGACACTATAATTTTGGGTTTGCACTCCAAAGGGTGTATGCACCAGAGTGAGTGTTGGATAATTCCCCAAGCTGAGTCTTCCCACACAGAGCTGATTGGAGGCTCTGTGTGATTGTATAGCTGGGTGCATCCCTCCCTGTGCGTGTGTGTGCAGCAGGACAGGCTGAGGGAGCCCAGGCTGGTGGAACAGGCGGGCTCAGTGGGACCCCAGCACATCAGGTAGTACCCCAGAAGAGGGGTCCAACCCATCACAGTGGCATGTGTACAAGAGACCAAACAGAAAGGTTACAACACTAAGCTGCTGGTGAAGGATTACAAAATCTACTTCTCGGGCAGTTCAACATCCTGAAACAATATTGGAGTTATTCTGGATGAAACCATGTGATCCATACTGTAAGTGGGTATGCACCATAGTTAGGAGATGGCCAAAAGGTAAAAGGAGTTTGATTAATTGTGCTTTTTTGGAAACATACTATCCAGCAAGAAGGTAATTTCAGAGCAGATCTCAATGCACACATTGAAACTGCAAAGGCTGGGTATGAAACAGTCCATGGAGGGTATGGCACAGGAACCATAAATTTTGAGGGCCTAAATGATCCTACTGACTTGTGTGGCACTGGACATGGTGATCACAAACATACCCTTTCAGAAGAGGGAAAGCCATCACATACATAACTTATGCCAGTTGAGGCCACAAGTCCCAAATTGATTTCTTTTTGGAAATAAGAACAGATAGATCATGAATAATCCATTATAAGGTAATATTCAGTGGATGCATTGTGAAACAATACCGACTTCTCCTTGCAGACGTCAGAACAGAGAGGCCTTAGAAGCATCTGAACCCCTGACAATTGGAAGGGCCTAAATGGTGTAAACTTAAAGATGGGAATGTGAAAATCTTCAAACAAGGAATAATGCACAGACTTCCTGACCACAAACAGGGAGGGGTGGACCAGGCCAGACTTATGGGCAGGCAACCCAGGCAACTGCCTCAGTGCGGGGCTTGGGGGGGGGTGCCAGGCTTGGGGTGTTGTTTTTGTTGTTAGCCTATCTTCAAGGAAACTCATATTCATCAGAAAAAGAGACAGTTTGGTTACGAGAGCAAAGATGAGGTGATGGGAAACTTAAAAGAAAAATTCAAGAGGGAGTTTTTTTGCTCGCTCGTTGACACTGCTCGAGTGTCCATCGAAGAAAGGTTTTGACACATGAAGCACCATGAAAACACTGGGGGTGGGGGGGGCATGACCTTAGTAAGCTTCCAGTGGACAGGAAAAGACTCAAACAATTGTACAGACCTTCACCAGACACTGACACATGGGGAACTTTCAGAAGTCAATAATAAAGATCTCTATGTCGAACTGGACAACATCAGTCATATTTTGCCACATTGGAAGCACTCTGCACTCCTAGTTCTCCAATTCATTCATGATGCAGAGCTGAAGGACACTTTTCCTAATATGTGGATAGCTTTGAGGATTCTGCTCAAGCTGCCAGTCACAGTCTCGGAGTGGTGAGCTCAGCTTTATGAAGCTCAGGCTCATTAAAACATATCTTCAATCGACAATGGCTGACGACAGACTGACATCACTTGCTATTTTATCGCTTGAAAATACGATTGGCCAGTCTTTGGAACTCTCTGATGCTGTGCTTCAATTCACGAGGGCAAAGGTGAGAAAAGCGACCTTTTGAACTAAAGGACAAGGGTTAACATTTGAAGGCTGTCACCTACTGTAACACTATTTAATACTGGTCTATGCAATGTTGGTGTACAGTTCAATTTCTTGTTAGTACATTTTCATTATTCTTAAAATGAAAGTTTCTATAAGCTTGGAGGAAACTAATTTTTTTATTTGCTTATATATGGCATGCATGAATAAATACAGATTTATAGATCCTAGTGTGCATATTTATCATCTTATATAACAGGGATAAATCATGCATGCAAATCATGCATCAGAGTTGTGAAATGGGCTACAAATTCAATACAAAAATAAGGTATCCAAAAGTTAAACAAATGGAGGCAGGGGTGTGGATAGCTGGTTCAACCTGAACTCAACTTTGCTGGAAATGGCATACGAAGTCCTAGGATTACACCAGTGCCAAAAGGATAAGAAGGAGGAAACTTGGTCGTGGAATCCTCAAATATTTGTTGAGGGAGGTGGGGGAGGGGGGAGATAATTTTCAAAAAATCGCAGGCCAATTGGCTTGAGCAGTGATAAAATGGTGTATATGAAGGCAAGAAAGAAAGTCAAAAGAAGTGTTGCCGCAGCTAAAAATAGGAGTAGTGCTGAGTTATGTGACCAATTAGGAGGACATGAGGAGATCATCTATAGACTCACCAAGGCAAGAGAGAAAATGACAAGGGTCATGAACAAGTTTGTTTACATTAGAAATGAATAAGCTACATTGCAAATGAATGGTGAATCAATCAGTAAAGTCTGGAGTGATTATTCTGAAAAAGTGATGAATGAGGAAAACCCAAGGAAGGAACTAAGACTAGGTCTACACTATGGACCTTAGAGCGGCACATTTGTACCACTGCAGCTGCCACGCGGTAAGGTCTCCTGTGTAGCTGCTCTATGCCAGCAGGAGAGAGTTCTCCCGTTGGCACAATTAAGCCACCCCCAACAAGTGGCGGTAGCTATGACAGAGGGAGATGCTCTCCTGCCAACATAGTGCTGTCCACACTGGTGTTTTTGTTGGTGAAACTTATCTCAGTTGGGGATGTATTTTTTTTGTACACACCTGACTGACAAAAGTTTTGCCAACGAAAGTGCTAGGTCACATAAGCTGACTGGGATTTGATAAATTTCACACAAAAGGAAGACGTTGCAGAGGCACTTAAGAAAAAGGAGAAAGACCTGGGCCAAATGAAGTACCAGTGAATGCAGTGAAGTCCCTGGGAAGGAAAGGCATCAAGTACCAGTTTGTTTAATGATATTCTTAAGAAAGGGAAAATGCTGGATGAATAGCATAAAAGCTTTGTGGCACCTATTTTTAAACATAAAGGAGATAGCCCAATGAAGTTGACAGCACATGCTAGGAAAGTATAAGAAAAAAAATATTGAAAAGTGTCTGCACAGAAGGGTTGAAATTTTGAAAGGTCAGTATGGATTCATGCTGGGAAGGAGCACAACTGATGCCACATTTGCACTAAAAATCCTCATGGAGAAGTTCAAAGAAAAGAGACAGCAACTGGGTATGGGCTTTATGTACCTAGAGAAGGTGTAACACTGTGTATCAAGAGATCTTTTGGGGTGGAGTTTGCGATGGAGAGGTGTGCCACAAGAATATGTCCATCTTACCCAGTATATGTATGATGGAGTGACTACCACCGTCAAAACTACATGAGGGTACAGTACAGAATTTCCAGTAAATATTGGCCTGGGTTAAGGATCGGTGCCGATTCCCTATTTGTTTGTGCTTATCATAGAACCATAGGGTTAGAAGGGACTGCAAGGGTCATCTAGTCTAATTCCTAGATGCAGGATTTGTTGTGTCTAAACCATCCAGGAACACTGGCTATCCAGCCTCCTTTTGAAAACCTCCAGTGAAGGAGCTTCCACAACCCCCCCGAGGCATCTGTTCCATTGTCCTATTGTTCTTACAGTTAGGACGCTTTTCCTGAGATTTAATCTAAATCTGCTATGCTGTAGTTTGAACCCATTGCCTCTTGTCCTGCCATCGGTGGCAAGAGAGAACAACTTTTCTCCATCTTTTTTATGGCAACCTTTCAAGTATTTGAAGACCACTATCATGTCCCCCCTCAATCTCCTCTTTTCCAAACTAAACATACCCGAGTTCCTGCTACCTTTGCTCGTATGGCTTGCATCCATGTCTTTCATCATCTTTGTCGCTCAACTCTGGATCCTTTCCAGTTTCTCCACATCCTTTCTATACATTGGTGACCAAAATTGGACACACTACTCCTGCTGAGGCCTAATCAGCCCCGATTAGAGCGGTACTATCACCTCTCATTACTTGCATGCTATTCCCCTGTTAATGCAACCTAAAATTGTTGCTTTTTTTGCAACAGCATTAAATTGCTGGCCCATGCTGGGGTTGTGATCCACCACAACTCCCAGATCCTTGCCAGCAGTGCTGCTATCAAGCCAGTTATCCCCCATTCTGTATTTGTGCATTTGATTTTCCTTGCCTAAGTGTAGCATCTTACATTTGTCTTTGTTGAATTGCATTTTATCTATATACCAGTTCTCCAATTTATCGAGATCCCTGTGAATCTTAGCTCTATCCTGCAAAATGTTGACAACCCTCCCTAGCTTTGTGTCATCTGCAAACTTAATCAGTATGCTCTATTCCTACATCCAAGTCATTAATAAAGATGTTAAACAATACTGGACCCAGAACAGATCCATGTGGAACCCCATTTGAGACCTCCCTCCAATCTGACAAAATTTCATTAATAGTTACTTTTTGTTTGTAGACCTTTAACCAATTTTGTATTCACTTAATGGTAGTTCTGCTAAGCCCACATTTCTCCAGCTTACTTAACAGAGTGTCATGGGGGACTGTGTCAAAAGTATTGCTTAAGTCCAGGTATATTACGTCCACCACATTCCTCCTAGCCACCAAACCTGATACCCTGTTAAAGAAGGAAATCAAGTTGGTTTGGCATGATTTGTTCTTGGTAAATCCATGCTAGCTGCTAGTGATTACCCCTTCTTCCTCCAGGTATTCACAAACTGAATGTTTTATACTGTGACAAAGTTCCTCCTCTATCTTGGTGGGTCCTGCGCTTATTGGCGGATTTTCTTGCCTCAGAGATTCACCACGTGGGTTGGGGAACAGCCCAGAGACCTTCCCCTCTGGAAGAACCCACAGTCCAGGTCAATTGGGAGGTTTGGGGGGAACCCGGGCCCGCCCTCTACTCCGGGTTCCAGCCCAGGGCCTTGTGGACTGCAGCTGTCTATAGTGCCTCCTGTAACAGCTACATGACAGCTACAACTCCCTGGGCTACTTCCCCACGGCCTCCTCCAAACACCTTCCTTATTCTCACCACAGGACCTTCCTCCTGGTGTCTGATAACGCTTGTGCTCCTCAGTACTCCAGCAGCACACCCTCTCAGCTCCTTGCGCCTCTTGTTCCCAGCTCCTCAAACTGAAGTGAGCTCCTTTTTAAAACCCAGGTGCCCTGATTAGCCTTCCTTAATTGATTCTAGCAGCTTCTTCTTAATTGGCTCCAGATGTCCTAATTAGCCTGCCTGCCTTAACTGGTTCTAGCAGGTTCCTGATTACTCTAGTGCAGCCCCTGCTCTGGTCACTCAGGGAACAGAAAACTACTCATCCAGTGACGAGTATATTTGCCCTCTACCAGACTCCTGTACCCCACTGGTCTGAGTTTGTCACAATACATTACTCTAGTAGCTTCCCAAGTACTGAAGCAACAGCTTTAACTACTATTGTGTTTCATGCCCTCCTGGACGTTCCTGGCCTGAGGAATAGAGTATGCTGGAAGTATACCACAAGATATTGTAAGAAGGGAGTTGGGGGAATTTTGGCAGGTAGGTTGCTAGGCAATAGGTAGGTAGGTAAACTGCTTTAACACATAGGAATTGCTAGGACATTATTGAGAAAGGATTGATGCAAAGGGTTAATATTAATGATTATCGTTAATCATGGACACCCAGAATGTCACTGATGGAATTGGGGCAGGCATTAATAATTGGAGTACCAGAACAAATATGAGTATACATCCATGACATCTGCATAATGCGGGGTATAAAACACCATGCATAGTTCTCTTTCCTCAGGTTTTCTCGGGCTCTGAACGGGTGCCAACTGGAGCTGTGGCCTTCTGAGGGTCTCTAATTGCTAATTTTCATCCCTGTCTCTTCATCTTTTTTATTTATATATGAAATGTGTTTATTAGCCTGGCCCAGTTGGGTGCACTGATTGCTCATTTGGATAAGTTTATGTTGTTTAATAATTATAGGTAGTACAATTACTTGGTTTCTTTGTAAGGTTATAACTGAATCTATACTACTCTACCATCAGTCACTTCAATCCCAAAGAGAAAGAGAGGGGTTTCTAAGGGACTCATATGTAGCTCGTTTGAGGAAAGAATCTGACTGATTATTCACAAAAACATTGTGTTACAAATCAGTTGTTTTGTAAGGGCTACACGGTCAAATGGTTAGACACTTCATGATAGGACATGAAACAAGTTTATAAAGGGCCTAATGTGGACTATTCCAATTGAGGGAGGCTAGGCTACATTGGTATGGCTCCAAATGAGATGTGTGGTTGACTGGTCAGGTTCATAACTGTTGTGTTCATAACTCTGAGGTTCTACTGTACTTTTGAAAGGAATGTGGATGGGACATGACCAAGAAGGAAACCAAAGAGTTGGACAGGATATCAGCGGACCTCAGAAAAACCAATCTGCATGACAGCCTGGTGTACAATCATGAATTCTGGAAGAAGTCTATAAAAATTGTCAACCCCAAATATGGAAGTGACAAGTAAGAAGAAAAAAAGAGACAGACAAGTATAGATGTATCACAAACACACTATCTCAGAGGGATTTAAAAATACCATTAAAGCTTGCTGAGGGAATTTAACTCACACTGGTGTAACGTTAGCGCCCTCGTGGCCAAGATGGAGTCTGCTCTGCAGGCAGCTCTGGCAAAGAGAAGGCATGCGCAGGGATGCAGCAGGAAAAAATCCTTCCACCCTAGGGGCACCTGTTTCAAATCCCCCAGAGTGAACACACACACACACACACAAAAAGTACAATGGCTATAAGAAAAGGAAATATTTATTTACAGAGGGATGAAAGGAGAAATACAACAAGGGGAAATATAGGGAGAACAGTAAAACAGGGTTGCATCCAAACCAAGGCCCGATGGGCCCAGTGGTAGCACAGTCTGGAAGGGCAGACACTGAGCAATGTGTCTGCACACAGAGTTCAGGAGTCCTAAGCAAAGTTCCAGTCCAGTGGTGAGTCTTGGGTGCTCCTGGTCATCTTCGGCACCAGTGACCTTTCCCCAACAAACCCCTCCAGTGCCCTCTTCTGCCGCTCGCTGCAAAGCCACACAGCGGGACCACCTCCCCACTTAACTAGCTAACAGCCTCCCTCCTTATTCCCAATGAAGAGTCACAAGCCCCAGTACTCACGGCCCCTTGCAGCTCTGGGCAGCAGTGATACTGGGTCCAGCTCTGGCCTGTCCTTCTTGGGCAATTCCTCCCTAGCACAGTGCTCCTCCTGGCTCCTGTCCTGAGCTGTCCCCGATCAGCCCTGTCCTTCCCAGGCTTCAGGCAGGTTCTCTGCTGCTTCACTTTTCCAAGGTCTGCAGGCTGCAGCCCTTCGCTTTCCGGAGCTTCAGAGCCACACCTTGGAATTTCCCTCCTTTCTCTCACTGCTCTCCCTCCCCCTTAGGAAAAAGATTTAAAGGGGCCATGCTCTCTAAACCCCAAAGGGTTACACCGGCCGTTCCAGAGGAATAAATTAATAGCTAGAGAGAAGTAGGAAAGGTAACTTTTCTGACTTAACAAGCAAAGTCCTTTCTATTTTCACTCTATCACCACCTGTTTTTAGCAATCTTGGTTTCATACCAGCTGCAGATCTCACACCATACAATGATTTCCTGATAGGAGGATTTCAGTAGATGGCAGGATAAGAGAGATAAACACTGGGTTTATTCAAACAATCAAGTCTATAACTAATTGAGCAGTGTCTACAAATATGTTTTCCTCTATCTCATCTTCCCATTGCTGTATCTCATTGTCAAAGGGTTTTTCTCCTAGTAACACTGCTACTGATTCTCTTTTTTCTGCAGGACTTCACACTATGTTTCTTTCAGGGGCTCTCAGCAGCTTATACTTAATGCTTTGTAAGTTACCAGGTCCCGGTTTTTGTTTTGACATGCTCTGTGAGGTATAAACAAAAAATAGATACAAATAAAAAACACTTTATTTTAACAGGTTGCATGAAATACTCCAATGTCAGGGTAAGCCAACTATGGCTATGTTATAGTGAGGGCATTTTTAAAAAAGGTTCGGTATGTGCCATAAGAGTACTCATGTGAGTTCAGTTTCCACCTCCATCAGGTCAGATCAAGAATCTCAGAGAATTTCTCTGCATGAGTGAGGCAAAGAGGTCACCCCATGAGGAAGATTTCTATGAGTGCCCTTCTGTGTCAGAGCATACTGCTGTTAACAATGGTGGCCATTAGCCAGGCTCTTCTGGCATTTGTAAGGCTAAAAAAAACAAGGGGCAGGGAATTCCCTAATTGCCATACTGAACTGATTTTAATTTCATGAGGTTCTGGTTTTAAACACCAAGCTTTAGGGTTTTTACTTCCTAAAACTGAAATCCCATTGATAGATTTCAGGTTAACTTTGAGGACTCTGCCCTGTCACTGAGTCCAATCAGCAAACCCCATGAGGCCACCTAGCCCTTAGTTGTTCATTCAGAAAGCAAGCACTAAATCTTGATTGGTCTTCTGATCACTACAAATTATTGGTAACCTCTGCATTACACCAGCCTGCTGCAAATTGGAGTTGACAGTATTATCACTGAAAGAAATGCATGAGCTGAGTGCTTGTCAAACTGTGACTCACTGGACAAGTGGTGGTAGCATTACAGTACTGCAAAGGATGACATTTGCCACCCAAACATCATATGACACTCACACAAATAATACCATCCATTTAGAATTAAGTTTGTTCAAGTGCATTTCCTTACAACAACGCAAACACTAACAAAACAAAGAAATCGTAATTCCAGGCAATATATGCACCAGCACAAAACCAGTGTCCACATATTATTAGCTCACACTACTCAACTATACCAACACAGTAATACACTCTCCAACATGCTCTCTGCCAGTATGAAACTCTCAATGGGGGGCATTCAGGGCTGACATAGATTAAAGCCAGGGGCTGTGGAGCTCCATATGAAGTGTATTAGGATGTCAGATTTGCTCCATACAGTAAACTTCAGTGTGCCATTCCTTCCTCATCCTGCTCCCTAGAATGCAGGTTCTCAGGGGCTGGAGTGGAGGAGTTGGACTTTTGCGGGGATGGGATGTGGCAAGCCCTCTGATGGTTGAGTGGTTATGGTGAAAGTGAGGGAGCCAAGTGCCAGATCACAGAGCCAAGTCATAGCACCACTCACTCAGGTTTGGCGCAGGTGTCCCTCCATCATCAGTGAGTGGTGTTGCAACCTGGCACACAGGGTGGCAATGCTGCTCAGGTTGGCCCAGCCACCTGTCATCCTAACCAGAATCTGCTGTTTGCCTATAGCTAAAGTGGTTCTGACTGGTTAAAAGTGGTGTGTCGTCCCCCCCTCCCCCACCCCAGTTCCATGGCCTGTAAATGCAAAAGACAATACAAAAGAAGTGGCCCTTCAAGAGGGAAGTTATGATTGATGGTGTAGGGGCCTTACTGATGAGTTAGTGAAAGGCTTTACATGCATTGGTGCATCACAGAAGAAAGCAGAGAGACGATGAGTGAAACTGACAAATGGAGAGAGGAAGGTGGCATAACTGTGAGCTAATTCATTTATAAGATCCTTGGGGCAGGAGCCATCTTTTTACATGCTTGTGCAGTGCCTCACACGATGGGGCCCCGATGTCGAGCAGGCCCCTTAGGCACTCCTACAATACAAAAACAACTAATGGGTGGAGTAGAGGAGAAGGCAGCAGCTCAAAACAAGACAGAGGCTGCTAGGGATGGGAAGAGCCACACAGGAGTTTAAGAGCAACGGCAAGCAGCTTGAATTTGGTGTGATATGGCAGAGTGAGAGATTTAAAGAGTAGTCAAGTATCAGGGGGTAGCCGTGTTAGTCTGTATCTACAAAAACAACAAGGAGTCTGGTGGCACCGTAAAGACTAACAGATTTATTTGGGCATAAGCTTTCATGAGTAAAAACCTCACTTCTTCAGATGCACCAGAGTAGTGTGTTATAGGGCCAAAATGGTAAGCAAGGAAAAAGACTTGCTCTCTACCCACAGAAATATGTATGAACTGGAGGAAATCTGGTGGACCTCTCTCTCTCTCAGCGTAACAAGGTGTTGGGCACCCAAGGGAATGTTAGCACATCTCTGGGTGGGTGCTGTTTTGAAAAAAATGCAAGAAAAAAACCCCTCTGTCTTTTGTAAATTAATTTTAGGTGTTACATCACCATCAATAAGGTCACTTATTTAGAATGTTAAATAGAGACATATGCATGGGATTAATTGACAACACGTTTAAGCTATATTGCATTGCCATCAGATTAGTTCCACCGAGACTGAAAAAAACTAAGAAAATTCCTAAACAAAAAGCTTCAAGTTGGGCGCTCTCTCTCTCCCTCTCTCACACACACACACCCCTCCCCAATCAAAAAAATCTGAAAAAGTTGAGTTAAAAAAATTAATTCTTTGACATTAAATTACATGTAATTAAGGTTAATGGATCAAGGCCATGGACTTACCATAAACCCAAAGAGTTATTCCCATTGATGTCAATGGGAATGTTGCACAAAGACTAGGGAAATAATATGGCATTCATATAGTAACTAACATCATATGGCCTGATTCTTTAACACTTACTCCAGAGGGTAGCGCACTCATGAATGCGAGTGGCTATACTGAAGTCAATGACAGTAGGGCAACAAAAATGATTAGGGAGCTGGAGCACATGACTTATGAGGAAAGGCTGAGGGAACTGGGATTGTTTAGTCTGCAGAAGAGAAGAATGAGGGGGGGGGGGGGTTGATAGCTGCTTTCAACTACCTGAAAGGGGGTTCCAAAGAGAATGGATCTAGACTGTTCTCAGTGGTACCAGATGACAGAACAAGGAGTAATGGTCTCAAGTTGCAGTGCGGGAGGTTTAGGTTGGATAATAGGAAAAACTTTTTCACTAGGAGGGTGGTGAAGCACTGGAATGGGTTACTTAGGGATGTGGTGGAATTGCCTTCTTTAGAGGTTTTTAAGGTCAGGCTTGACAAAGCCCTGGCTGGGATGATTTAGTTGGGAATTGGTCCTGCTTTGAGCAGGGGGTTGGACTAGATGACCTCCTGAGGTCCCTTCCAACCCTGATATTCTAGGATTCTATGATAGGGAAGACTGGGCTATGCAGCTTATAGTAGGATGGTGACAAGGACTATGAATTATTTGTGGACTAATCTGTTTCCTCTTGTAGCAGGCACTGAATCAAATCCACAGATGGTGTAAATCAGAGTAGCGACTGAAGTCAATGGAGCTATGACAATTTACACCAGCTGGGAATCTGATCCTCCACATTTAAAGAGCTTGAGAGGGAAAAGCGTGGGGAATAGTTAAAAAAAGGAATCAGAACAAAAAAGGGAGAGAAAACAGCTAGAAAAGAGGAGAAAAGGGTAGTAAAGTAAGACAGAGGAAAGACACCAAGAAAAGACCAAAAGGGATGCCAAGAGAAAAAACAGAGAGATGATGCAGGAAAGGATAATCAGAGGGGAGTGGGGAAGGAGAGAACTATATCATAGTCCTAACTCTCTTATTACATGCTCTCCCCTCCCCCTGCACACTCACTTTATTTCCAGCAAGTAGTGCTGAAAGCACCCACAGCTTTCCTGATGAAACTGGCCCAATTGTTCAATCCTTCCTCAAGTTATGTAGCACTTATTCACATTATCAATCCCACTGGAAGGAAACTGACTAATCCTGATTGCTCTTCAAGCTCAGAATCTGTTCACTCACAGTCAGCTATTTTCCAGCAGAACAGTTTTCCATGGGAAAATGCTGATTCGATGAATTGACATGTTCCAACATGATCAACAAATTTGTTGATCTTTTAGATGGAAACTAGGCAAGTACGAATGCCAGTTTCCTGCCAGTTTACCCATCTACCTCCCTGGCCCCTCAGCAGTCCCCAGTTTCCCAGGCTGCAGCAGCTCCCCTAAGCTCCCAGCCTCCTTAGCAGGTGGGCTGATGCAGAGCCAGGGAGCTTGGAAGCACAAGGAACTTGGACCAGATATGTTCAAAAAATCCATTTCAGTTCTCCCAAAATGGAGTTTTTAAAGACTTTTGAATCTCTGAATTTTTATTCAGTTTTGGAATGAATTATTTTTTTATTTTTTTTTAAATGTGAAATTTTCCACAGGACAGAAATTCTGGTTCCTGTCAGGTAAAAAGGAAGACTGTCTCGGATCATGCTGACTTGCTGTAGTCAATAAGCCATTTGCAGCAAAACAACAACTTTATTGAGCTTACAGACTTGTGAACAACACTACATACTCTGTTCTTGTGTGTCAGTAGATGGCACTTTTTATATTTACTAGCTCTATATAGTGCGCACACGCAAATAAAAATACCACTCTTTATATGGCACTACAGTGACAGACCATACAACTTTACTCAGTTTCCCTTTGAAGGAAGCTCTGTGCTTTATTGCTCAGTGCAGACTGAACTGAAGTTCAATCATCTATTGCAATGCAGGCTGGATGAATATGTTGATCAGGCTACATGTAGCTCATCAGGCTGCATCTATCATGGCATAGGAGTTGTACACATGCTCTGCAACACATATAGTACACAAACAAACAATACACTCTCCTATCCACCATGTCATAAGCCACGAAATATAATCTTCCCTGTAAATCCTCTGTACACAGACTAAAAACCACCACCACTTACCTTAAAATTTGGTTTTAGATATTTAAAAAGTGGGGAGGTGTCAAAAAGGCTTTTCCTCATTTACTTGATCTGTTTCCTGCCTGTATTCAGAGTCATACCTGCTTACTTCAGTTGGTATTGCTTCATACTTGTATTAGCACAGCAGAGTTCATACCTCTAGGGGAGAGTGAGTTGGATTTTGGTTTGTGTCCTGCACGATCAGCTGAATTCTTAAGTTCCACTGCAGAATCAGTAACTGTTTAAAAAATGTGAGAAGTGGGAGTAAATCTTATCATAGACTCCTCTACTGTCTGTGGAAATTGCAGTGTGGCACTGAGTGTCAATTTTCAAATGTTACCATTTTTTAAAATATTTTTATATTCTAATGAGGTCCTGTTTATTCATGATATACATTTCCAACCTCAACTCTCGCTTAATGGTTTTTTAAAATATCTTACATTAACATTCTCTAGAACAACAGATACTACATAAAAGTTATACTGTATTTACAGCAGCAGCTGTAACGCATGAACTCACTCTTGCATTTATTAAAAGTACCATAGGATTTTTGCAACATGTGGTCAAGACCTCAGTTTCACATCTTTGAAGGATTCCCATGCTGCGGTATTGGTTTGGTACTGACATCTGCTTCATGCAGCAAGCTAACATGTGACTCTTGCTTACCTTAACAGATCAAATGAGATCACAGTCTGAAATGAGACGTCTGAAATGAGACTTCTTCAGAAACAAAATGAACTTGCTTTCTGAAACCATCTTTGCTTCATCAGATGTCATTACAGTGAGTTCTACCTCACCAGACCATGGCGGGAACACACGATATTTCTTCTTCAATTAGTACAACCCATTTGTGTTTCCTTTTCCTGAAACAGTTATAGACCATAATGATGTAATGTATTTAAATTTGATAAACACAATTACTATCAACATTTAATTGATTCTTGATTACAATCAATTATATTTCTGAAACAATCAAGCATGCTACAATTAAAAATAATTGATTCATTAGCACACCCATACTAGACAATTACACAAATGCATTATTTATGTAATTAGACACATTTACAGTTCATTATTTCACGTTTTGTCCTATTGTTACAAAGCTACAAATTTTTAAGCTACTTTTTAATCTTCCTTTAGCATCTATTGACATAGATCACGAAATTTACCTAATTCTAAAACCTGAAAAAGACTCAGTCCCTTCAAAAACAATAATTAAAGCTCATTTGTCATAATCTAAAAGGTGAGGATGGGTGACGATACATCCCACAGTAAACCCTGCTTTTCAAGTTGAATAGAGCAATTTTAGGCAACACATTCTTCACCCTGGTCTACACTACGAGTTTAGGTCGAATTTAGCAGTGTTAGATTGATTTAACCCTGCACCCGTCCACACGACGAATCCATTTTTGTCGACTTAAAGGGCTCTTAAAATTGATTTCGGTACTCCTCCCCGACGAGGGGATTAGCACTGAAATCGACCCTGCTGGGTCGAATTTGGGGTAGTGTGGATGCAATTCGACCGTATTGGCCTCCAGGAGCTATCCCAGAGTGCTCCATTGTGACCACTCTGGACAGCACTCTCAACTCAGATGCACTGGCCAGGTAGACAGGAAAAGCCCCGCAAACTTTTGAATTTCATTTCCTGTTTGGCCAGCATGGCGAGCTGATCAGCACAGTGACCATGGAGTCCCAGAATCGCAAAAGAGCTCCAGCATGGACCGAATTGGATCGCTGTATGGGGAGATGAATCCATGCTATCTGAACTCGGTTCCAAAAGATGAAATGCCGGAATATTTGAAAAAAATCTCCAAGGCCATGAAGGACAGAGGTTATAACAGGGACCCACAGCAGTGCCGCGTGAAACTTAAGGAGCTCAGGCAAGCCTACTAAAGAACCAGAGAGGCAAATGGCCACTCAAGGTCAGAGCCCCAGACATGCCGCTTCTATGATGAGCTGCATGCCATTCTAGGGGGTGCCCCTACAACTACCCCACCCCTGTGCTTCCCTCCTCCCCCATACCTCCCGGGCTACCTTGGCTGTTATCCCTCCATTTGTGTGACGAATTAATAAAGAATGCATGAATTTGAAACAACAATGACTTTATTGCCTCTGCAAGAGGAGATCCAAAGGGGGAAGGAGAGGATGGTTGGCTTACAGGGAAGTAGAGTGAACCAAGGGGGCAGGTTTTCATCAAGGAGAAACAAACAGAACTTTCACACCGTAGCCTGGACAGTCATGAAACTGGTTTTCAAAGCTTCTCTGATGCACAGCGTGCCATGCTGTGCTCTTCTAACCGCTCTGGTATCTGGCTGCGGGTAATCAGCAGCCAGGCGATTTGCCTCAACTTCCACCCTGCCATAAACGTCTCCCCCTTACTCACAGATATTGTGGAGCACACAGCAAGCAGTAATAATGATGGGAATATTGGTTTTGCTGAGGTCTAACCGAGTCAGCAAACTGTGCCAGCGAACTTTTAAACGTCCAAAGACACATTCTACCACCATTCTGCACTTGCTCAGCCTATAGTTGAACTGCTCCTTAGAACTGTCCAGGCTTCATGAGCCATGGGAGCAAGGGGTAGGTGCAACCGTGCGGTGCTGCTGACTGGGAGAGCAGCCAGAGGTAGAAGCCTCCAGCTAGCATGATATTCCAGGCTGGACTGAACCTCCATTAGATGAAACTTAAAGAAGAGAATGACCTGAGTCATTCCCATTTTTGTCCAGGCACCCCCGACCAACCTAATCGAGGTCGGCCAGGAGCATCCACGGGATGACTATGATGGTTTGCAGTCGTATTGCACCATCTGCCGTCCGCAAGGCAAGACAAGGGGATGCTGCTGTGTAGCACTGCAGTACTGCGTCTGCCAGCAGCACCCAGGAGACATATGGTGACAGTGAGCTGAGCGGGCTCCATGCTTGCCATGGTATGTCGTGTGCACGGGTAACCCAGGAAAAAAGGCGAGAAACGATTTTTTGCTGTTGCTTTCACGAGGGAGGGAGGAAGGGAGGAGGGCCTGATGACATGTACCACCCAGAACCACCCACAACAATGTTTTTGCCCCATCAGGCATTGGGAGCTCAACCCAGAATTCCAATGGGCGGCAGAGACTGCGGGATAGCTACCACAGTGCAACACTCCAAAAGTCGACGCTAGCCTTCGTACTGTGGACGCACACCACTGACTTAATGCGTTTGGGGGGACACACACCACTGACTTAATGCGCTTAGTGGGGACACACACAATCGACTGTCAAATCGATTTCTAAAAAATCAACTTCTATTAAATCGACCTAATTTCGTAATGTAAACATACCCTTAGAAGTTTAGCAAATGTTAATTAAATATCTATCCAAAGGGCTGTGGCTTAAACCATAAGTTGCCAAAATTCAGGGCCAAACATGAGAGAGAGAACTTATGAGAAAATTTTGTGACATGGCTATTTCCACTTCAGAAAGTAACTAATGGCCTGTGTGCTTGTAATTCTGATATGGGATTAGAAAGAGTCTTGGCATGGTTGTGACAATAGGTTAAGTGCCCGATTTTCAAAGCTTCTGGTCCTTTTCAACTCCCTTAATTTCACTTGCAGTTGTGGGTGTTCAGAACTCCAAAAGACTGCGCTATACTCCATGCTTCATAGACACCATCATGAGGATGGGGTTTTAGTTTTTCTGATCCTCTTCTTGGCAACACGAGAAGGAGATATCAAAATCTGAATGTCTAGAACAGATACTAAAGACTTGTCAGACTTTTATATATGCTCTCCTCTTCATAAATATATATAATGTCTACTGCACTTGTGTACCCCTAACCTGGAAAACATTAAGGGCCAAATTCCTCCCTAGTTACATCAGTAATGGATTTAGTCGTGTACATTTTGAGAAGTTAGCCATTCCCCCTCTGCATTTCAGACAAATTGATGTATTTTAGAAGAAGAGTATGGGACTGGACAGAAGATAAAAATTAGATAGCACTGAAAATTGTTGCACTAAGACAGTTTATTATGGTCTTCCATAGAAAATAAGATAAATGCTGACACCTCATTACTTTTGGAAAGATTCAATGAGAGAATAAGTGATCACAGCAGTCTAGAAACATCTGCAAACTATGCCATGCACTAGTGTATTGCAAGAATAATTTTATTCATGGTTGAGATCTTCAGGCAGAAGGTAAATTATTAACAATAACTTATACACAGAGAATGTGTGCACTTGAGCACTGGTCCGGAATTTTCCACTGTGGCTTGTTGCAGTGGAAATTGTAGTTTCTGCAAAAATCAAAGTTTTCTGCAGAAAACTATTGATTTTGCTAAAAATTCTTTGATTTTTTCATTGGGAAAACTGAAACAAAGTATCTTGTAACAAGTCAATTCATCCCAAATCCAAACATTTTCGTTTGTTGAACGAGATATTTTGTTTCAGGTCTTTTCAACATTAATCTGTACCCACCTATCTTCATCTGAGCTGCAGCAGAGTCTCTTGAGAGTTGTAGTATAGTAGCCTTATGTTCCATTTCTCTCTTATGGTTGGAGCTCTCTGGCTGGACTACATCTCCCATAATGCACTGTCTGAAATGCTGCAGTGTGTCATGGAAGATGTACTCCACCCAGATAATCCTGCCCATAGAGAAGAATGGGAGGCATGAGGCACCCAAATCACAACTTCCATGAGGCACCATGGCAGCTCAAGCAGGCACACTTGTCAAATTCAGCTGAAAGGAAATGTTTTGTTTCGGTTCCATATACTGAAGAGAAATATTTCAACATTTCCTAATTGAATTTTTCTGATCTTTTCATCCAGACTCAGGAGAGAAACAAATGTTGAAATATCAGAATTTCCCATGGGACAGAAATGACAATTTCTAAAAATATCCTTATGTAAAGTCTCTCAATTTTATTTTAACTCTGAAATTTTTGAACTCCAGTTTAGATTAAAATATTTTTGAAATAAAGAGCCAAACACTTTATTGCCATCTATCGTAGCCACCTAAGAGGACAGGACATGTCCTGTCCTCTTAGGTGGCTACGATAGATGGCAATAAAGTGTTTGGCTCTTTATTGTTTAATGGCAATAAAGTGTTTGGCTAGACCCACTTTCTAGCATGCTTCCATGACTTATGGAAGAACAATGCCCTTCAACTTGCAGTGGGAGAAAGGGACTCTTCTGTCCCTTCGCCCCTATCTCTTTGCACAGAAGTGTAAGAAACGGCAGGATTGAGGAGGTCCTAAATTTGTACAGGAGATTTATAACAGCTCATCAAGACATAAACATGACACTTTTAAAAGATGTAACCACATGCATTTTGTAAAGCTTCGGTACTATGATTATTGAACCATATAAAGCCTACAGGGAAGTGCGTCCAGACACTCTTTCTTTAAATCTGTTCTGGTCAATCTTTTGGTGTTTAGATGGAACAGTTACTTTCTGAGCCCCATTAAGGTGAAGGCTGAAAGAACAAACAAACAAACAATCTACTGCATGTTATTGTTCGATATTATGCATTCAGAATTTCACCTGGACAACACCACTTTAAAACTCTGCAGACTTCAGCTGCAAAGGAGAAAGGATGCCTCTGAGTCATTCCATCTTAAAAATTGGAGGAAAGATCTTCCAAGTGTGTTTTGTGTGATCCTAAAATGTTAATGTGCTGACAGCTGAGGACCAGCTTCGCTTAGCTGTCACCACAGACTATAAAGCAACGTAGTAAACTGGATACTTCTGTGTTTGACATCTGCCACTCTTTTATTAACTACTGTTCCACCAAGAACATTTTACAGAATAATTAATTTGGCCAGGTGCATGCAACAGAGTGTTCATTTCATGCATTTACACATCTGGGTTCTTGCACTGCACGGTGCTGCCTAAGGTGAGAACACCCACAGAGAGTTTTCAAAACTGCCATTTTGGACAGGACATGAAGAGGCTTCCTATAGAGAGAGAATGTGCCTTATATGCTCAGGAAAATGTACCCCCTAAGTTTTAACATAAGTTGAAAAGCCTGGCTGAAGAAACACCAACATTGTAAACTTTAATAGAAATAAAAAATCCTGGTAATGCTTCATCTCTGCAGGGCTGTTCTTGGGATCCGAAGAGCCTGTGCTTCAGTGGAAAAATACAGGTTATATGGAAGGAATGTTTAATGAACTACAACAGAGCCAGAATGCAGCAGGCTTGATATAAAGTCACAGCAGACACCCTTACAGAATTTGATCATGCGAAATGCTGAGCACCCATGACTCTCGGTGAAACCACTGGGAATGGTTTAGCAGCTCTCAGGATTAGGCCCACAGTAAGGCAATTCTGCTATCAAAAACCTCAAATTTGGGTTTGGAACCGACAATGCACAAATGTCAAATTTGCTATGTGACAAGGCTAGCTTCCTCACCAGCCTAGGGAATTATCTGCCACACCAAATGAGTCCTTAGCCCTTAGTTCCAGGCTCCATTTATTGTCCAAATACCCACAAACTCTCACCAAAAGAAAACCTAAAAGATCCAGCTGTGGCTTTCTACCAGTCACAACTATCAGGGCTTCCCACCTACAGTCCTACATCAGGTAAGCCACTTGTTAGCTTTTATAATCATTTGCTCCCTTTCCAGCTGGTACTCATAATTGACCAGGGCTGCCCGCAACAGGTGTTTGCCTCTTAAAGGGACAGGCCAACCTGTTATACTCAAGTTAAATTTGTCAAGACTGCATGCTAAATCACAGAATAGAACTGCGAAAGCTCCACCCATGTGAGGAAACAGGAGGCTATCTGGTGATAAATCATATCTGTGGACTCTGCCTTTCTTTAAATTGATGTAGCTCAATGAAATGACTGCAAAATGTATAATTTTTCATGCTTTGTTGGCAATGAAATCATTTTTCTGTTCAGTTGTAATTGAGTGTCTAAAGCAAATTTTTTTTAAAGGGGTTTAAAAATAATAGAAAAAAAGTAATATCTTAAAAATCAGCCCTTTCCAATAACACCTTGTTCAAACTTCACATATAAAGCACTGTTTGATCTCTTTCTGAAGCGATCTCTCAGAAGTGTCGGCCATTCATTCCCATGATTCCCATCTTATTTGGAAAGAAACTATCACCATAAAATCCTCAACTGTAATCTGTGCTTGAATTTATTTTATTTTATTTTTGCAATGCTATTTAAAATCTAAACTTAAAGAACAATCTTCCGTAAAGCATAAAATTAGGCCTCAAATTCTGTTGCTCCGTACCCTAGTGGTGTCCTGATTAGAGACCTTCCTGAACCACAGGGCAGCTAATGTTTTCTGAGTTAACCCCTAGCAAGAGTTCAGGATTGGTTCAGAGAGAAACTCTTAGGTGAGAGTTAAACTGGCACTGCAGAGAGAGAGAGAAGGGGAGGTTTGATGTGGACCTTTTGAAAGGGCACTCAGACTTCAACATCCACATGGATGACAATTTTACTGGGATAACCCACCATTTTACAACTTCCATGATGACAACAAGATTATCCCTTTTTTTTTTTATTGGCTGAGCACATACAGCTGGTCACTCTTAATCCAGACCAAAGTCTTCGAGGCTGGCCACTGATTCTAGGTGCATCCATTTTTGGTCATCTTGGGCCAACTTTGGTCATCTTGGGCCTCATTTTCACAAGTGCTGAACTCCAGAACTCAAAGGAATCTGTGGGTGCTGAGCATTCAATCACTGGTCCAAAATATCTCAAGATGGGTACCCAAAGGTGGAAACATTCCAAAGCAGAGTCCACCTTTGACAATTTGGCTGCTAGTGCTTAGTTTAGGATTGGAGTTTGGGCAGGTGGCTATAAGGCCTATGCTGTGGACCAACTATTATTCCTTGCAGCTTGAAGATAGGGCACCCTTTCCTGTCTGGGAAGGAACCTGTTTTGAATGCCTAGGTTAATGGAATGGAAATGTTTCCAGAGAGTCTGATGGAGCATATCAGGTTACCTTCAGGTCTTGTCCAAGGTAAAGGCACTCTCTTCAGCCAATCATCTATGGAAGTTTTGCTGGCTTACCACTACGCTAGAGGTCACATAATATCACACAAAACATTATGAAACTACCCAAAGTCCCAACTGTTGTCTCCTAGAAATTTCAGGTTACAAGGAAAACTACTCTCTCACACACAAACATGGTCTGAAAGAATGAACACAGAACTGGAAGTCAGGAGGCTCTGAATTCTAACCAGGTGTGACACTTTGGGGTTCAACCCAGGCCAGTAAAGGGATGTGTCACAACCTCCCCCCTAACCCTGGGTGTGTCTGTGCTGTGCAGCCTTGGTTCAGAGCCCTGACGCCAGCAGCATGCTCACAGCACAGTAGCTTCACCCTGGCTTCCACCAGCCTTGGTTATTCCTTGCAGGGTGACCCCAACACTCTCCCAGTCCTGAATTTCCCCAAAACGGTTTGCTCTGTAGTGTCCACTTTCTCACTGAACACTTACAAAAGTTGTAAGTTCGCTGGTCCCTTAAAGAGACAGTACCCAGCAGCTTATTACCCTACTGGGCTTAAAACACACTCTCTTTTAATCATTTCATTGAATTGATTTGTAGTAAAAGTATAAAAGAAGTCATAGGTTTAAGTGATACCAAATATAAGGAATAAAGACAGGAAGGGTTACAAACAACCAAAAGTAAAAATACGCTTCTAAGACTAAAATCTGATTTAACTAACTAGCGTCTCTTATTCAAAGTGTTTCTCACCAAGTCTCTTTTCCAGCATGGCTGACCAGGGCCTTCACAGAGCTCAGTTCCTTTGTCTCCTCAGGTGAAGGATGCCAAAATGGCTTTTTCTGTTTGCTTCTATCTTCCCAAACTTCACTGATCCTGTTTCAGGAGGCAGGAAGGCTTCCTGGGGGGTGCAGTCTCCCCTATTGAGATTGTTAAGTGGTATCTTTCCCCATCTTTCTCCTGGTGGCTTTGTTTACCTTGCATGTAAATGTGATTTTCTTTGTCTTTGCTTAATTTACATTGGAGCCACATTCAAGCAGGTGGAACCACATTCCTTTGTCTGGAACAGGCGTGGCTTAGGCATTCCTTTGTCTGGAACAGGCGTGGCTTAGGCATTGCTTGTCAAATATATTTTAAGAACATATTTCCAGCACTATGAAGTCCTTTGTAGGTTTACCATACATACAGTACACAAGATTATTAACGATCAGTGAGTTACTAGTTTTCCACTGGTACATGACATGCCACCTTTTGGGTATATAACAATGTGCCAGCTGGCATTAGGGTGCTCTTAGGGCCACATCAAGACACTGGCACTGACCTATCACATCTGTAAAGTATCTACCAGGCATGGCTACCGGAAGACACTATGCCTTCAATGTTCAAAATGCAAGAGACATATGTGCAAAGTATTCATAAATATCAAATGCAAGACTTCTCTCCACTTCCTGGGGAAAAAAAAAAAAAAAAAAAGGATTACAAGATCCCCAAATGGCTATTGCTGTACACATAGCTGATGTAAATAGATGCAACCCCAATTTGGCCCTTCCCATTACCTAACAATATCCATCCCTGCTGTAACTCCCTGAATTCTTCTTCAATAGGGTTGCAGCAGGGATGAATTTGGCCTACTATGCTTATCCACTATATTATTGCTGACTGTCCTATCATATAACTCTATATCTCACAGTGAGCTGAGAGTTCATTTAAAGTTTCTTGCTTTGGTGTAGTTATTCCTCTAGTCTTCTCATTTCTGTTACACCGGCTACTTCAGTGAACCAAACTAATCTTATTTACACTAGTGTGAATTCAGAGTCAGTCATTGGAGTTACTCTGGATTTATACAGGCATAGTTTAAACTAGAAACTGGACAAATGTTTTTTTCAAGCAGAGGTGATGCTCTGCTTTCAGCTTACAGTTTTCTCTAAATATATTTTACAGGCCCTTGTTGCAATTTTTTTTTTTTTTTTGGCCAGGCACAGAGCACTGTAAATTGGCATAAGCTCTTGTTATAATGCTACAGGCTAAATTCAAAATCTAGTCTAATGCTGATGGCAAACTACAATTAGTATGAATCCTACACTAAAGAAAACAAACCATGAAATCTATCATTTTCATATCTACATAAACATTTATCATGAAAACGTTCTGCAGAATCCAAAAGGTTCAACCTCTATTCATTTCTTTCTTCAGATTTCATATGAATTTGGGCGGGGGGGGGGGGGGTCAGAACACACAATGTGTCATATGTTGGATTGGGCCAAACCACAAGCGTATGATTTCTGTTTCCCTGATACATCCATGCAAATATCATTGGAGCACAGGATATACCATGCTAGCTAAGACCACTGGTCTATGTAAGTCTATACCCTGTGTTGGACAGTGGCCAGTATCAGACATTTCAAAGAAAAGTGCAAGAAACCCTGTAATTATCAGTCATAAAACAGCTTATGCAGAGAAGAAGTTTTTTTCTGATCTCCAGCAGTCAGTGATTGGCTTATACCCTGGAGCACAAGAGTTTATATCCTTTATTTTTAAAAGGATCTTATGACCCATGGGTGCTGTCATTATCCCTATAAACATCTAATCGTTTTCGCCTCAATCTCTTGTGCCTGTGAATTCCATTGGTTAATATGCAGTATTAAAAATCGGTTTAAAATGTGTGTCCTTTCCGTTTCATTTCTTGGTCCTTTTTTTTTTTTGCTATTACAGGGGACGAAGATCTTCTCTATATTCTGTGTTATTTTGCATACCTCTATCATGGCTCCTTTTATTCATCTCCTCTCTAAACAGTCTCAGTCTTTTGTACCGTCTAATCATTTCCATCACCTGTCACCTCTTGCAGGGCTGTTATATCTTTTGGGGGAAAGGACAACTAAAACTGAACACAGTGTTTCAGATGAGTGCATATCATTCCCTCTATTTGTTACTCCCCAACATTATCTCAGGGACAGAGACTGACATTTTTTATTTTCTCTGCAAAGCATGTAGCACATTTAAGCCATATGAATGAACAAATAATAATGAGCCAGATTGTGGCCCATGCAGGACAATAAGGGAAAATAAGGAGATACCAATTTCCCCTGTACCACATTCAGGTAGATGTGTGGTAGGAAGTAATGGGCAGCTTCTATATTGCTGCTACTCCCTGCTTTATGTGCAGAGAGTAGAGAGAGCCTTGGTTCTGAATCCTCCCACCCACCACGCCAGGCGGAGCAGCTGAGTCAGCGTATCATGAGACATGTGCTGAGTTAGGCTGGTGCAGGGTATGTCTCCCAGGGGAAACTGGAAGGCAAATTCCAACTCTGACTCCAACAATCTGTTCCCTAGGCTGCTCCAGGGGCAGGACAACAACATGTTGCCCCATACACAGGACACATGGCAAAGCCATAATTGAGCCCAATATTAGCAATTAATGGGAAGTAAAAAGGTAAAGAGGATTAATGGCCAAAATTAATAAGTAGGTTCAAGGCAACTTTAATTGGTTAGAAGCTACACTACAGCTCTCTCTCTCTCTCCGGTTGCGACAAACCTGCAAAATATTAGCCAGTCTCACTCTAAGCTACTCAAACTGTTATAGCTAGAGCAGAGTGACCCAACCCTTAAACCTAACATTAAAAAAAAAATCATGGTTATGTTTAAGACATTTTAGAAATCATGAAAGATGATAGAGGGAAAAAGTCACTGTTGCCATGACATAGGTGACAGTGACACATACAGTGACATGACAGTGAAAAAATAGCAGAAAACAAACACACTGTTTCCAAGGCCTGTGATCATCTAGTCCAGGGGTGGACAAACTTTTTGGCCTGAGGGCCACATCAAGGTTCCGAAACTGTATGGAGGGCAGGTGAAGTGTAGTGCTTCCCGTAGGAATGTGCTACTTATGGTGTACTACTTATGGCTGCTAGTCTTGGTGCTCTGAGCAGCATGATAAGGGGGCGGGGATCAGGGGGGCTGGATAAGGCACAGGGGGTTCCAGGGGCAGTCAGGAGACAGGGAGCATAGGGCAGTTGGATAGGCCTGGGAGTCCTGGGGGGCCTGTAAGGGGATGCGGGTGTGGATAGGGGTCGGGGCAGTCAGGGGGTTAGATAGGCAGTGGGATCCCAGGGGGCGGTTAGGGGCGGGGGGTCCCGGGAGGGGGCGGTTAGGGGACAAGGAGCAGTGGGGGTTGGATGGGTCGGACATTCTGAGGGGGGCAGTCTGTTTGGAGAGGCATAGCCTTCCCTACCTGGGTATAGTATATTAAATTGCTCCCTGTAAGAGTGTGCTACTTACAGTGTACTACTTACAGCTGCCAGTCCTGGTGCTCCATAAGTAGCACATTCCTATGGGGAGCAATTTAGTACACTACACCCAGCAGCTCTCGCAGCACTGACGGCAAGGCGCGCTGAGGCTGTGGGAGAGGGGCCGGGGGCTAGCCTCCCCAGCCGGTAGCTCAAGGGCCAGGCAGGACAGTCCCACAGGCTAGATGTGGCCCGCGGGCCATAGTTTGCCCACCTCTGATCTAGTCTGATCTCCAGTATAACACAGGTCGTAGAATTTGCCCAAAAATATTTCCTTTGAACTACAACATATCTGTTAAGACTCCTTAATTACCTTTCAAATCCACCTTGCTGGTAACATTTATCCAAATAATCTTGCACTTGTCAAGATAGTTTTAAATTCTCATGGCTCTCATGCTGTGAGGCCAAACTTTTTTAATCAAGAAAATGATTCACACATTCAGCAAAAATTTTAAGGGTCATCTGAGTCTGTAGCAGTGACTGATCAAGTTCAACTCCCAATCACATAATCCAATTCTAGTTCAAAACCAGAATATTCCCTTCTGCACTTAGTCCTTCTCTGTCCAACAATCTGTGTATGGCTACCTAACCTAGGCTTTAGAAATTTGGAATATAATATTTGTACAAAATGTGCCCTTTGAATATCTCCCCCAGTTGCATCACCCTTCACAGATACAGTCGACTGATTGACTGACAAATCTAATGAAGTAGCAAGTAGAGTTTTATCTTCCACTCCAATATCAATCTTCTTGAAAATGCAGAAAAGAGGCAGGCTCTATTGTGAAATTGAGATTATTTGGATCAAGATGAGGAGGAAGAATCACCTTATTTAATGGTCTATGCTAAATTGATATACCATTGCCATAAAAAGAAATCACTATTACCTCTTGCCACATATGTTAGGACAGAATAGACTTCCTTTACTCACTTCCTGAGGAAAATTTTTAAATTACATCAATTCAATCCACAACCTAACAAAGCACAACATAAATTAAAGGAGATGCCTATGTATTGCTAAATATGGCTATTAGACCTGACCAAAAATTCAGTATTTCTGAGATATTCTAACATTTCAACTTGTGTTTTCATCCCATCTCAGGACAAGAAGATGAAATGTTGGAATTTTTGACGGGAGGGAAATTCCAAACAATTTTGGATTTGGTGATGTCAAAATGTTTTGTTTCAATATTTTCCAATCAAGACTAAACATTTTCACACTCCCAAAATTAAAATGTTTGATGAACTGATCCCAACATATTTTGTTTCAAGTTAAATTCAACATCATACCACATTTTCCTATTGTGGTGTATTGCGCCTTGTGTGAGTTGTAGTTTGGGAGTCTGAAATTCCTATTTGCCAGATTCCCTGGCCAGACTGCATTTCCTATGGTGTACTTACAGTCATGTGACTGCTATGAAGTGTCACTGAGGGGTACATTTTAAACACTGTTTTACCAAAGCTGCAGCTCCCAGATTGTGATAAACCTTCCCCCCCACACACACTTTTTTCAGGCCACTTTAAACATCAAGCCCTGTCACCTTTATTCCATTGCCATGTTCTAATTCTCACCATGCAAGTTTACACTCGGCATCATTATACAAATGATAGTCTTCATAGACAAGCATCCAGATACATATATCCATTTGAGAACTATTATAATGCAAGGCCTACATCCTGTAAAAACTTGCATATACAAACATACACATAGCTTTATGCCCTGTGAATAGTCCCATTGACTTCAATTATATTATATTAACTTAAATTAGACTGCTAACGAGGCCTAAAGCTAAGCAAGTGCTTATGTCTTTGCAGAATCAGGGCCTAAAACATTCACTCTCTTAAATGAGAATACATTTTATTCAGGAATATAATATAAATATTAGATTTACTTTGATTTTGTATTGTCTAATTGCATGATTCATGAGAACAACACTTCCAGTTCAAAAAGGAACAGTTAGCTTTAGGGAACTGGCAGATCCCAATATATCACCAAATGATTTGCTCCTTTGATTTTGGAAGGAAAAGTAGGAAAGAGGGAAAAGATCCCCAAGAGATAGGAGACAGGGAGAGTAGATGCAGCTCTTGCTCTTTACAGGAATGAAATGTATACCTCATTCATTTTTACCTTTCTAATGATAAATGTCTTCTCCCAAGGTTTTGATTTGTCCTGCAAAGTCAATCTCCAAAATGATTCAGAATTTCCACGACCTTGAAAAGGGAATCATTAATAGATTTTACCCTGATGGTGACCTGTTGCTATGGAAGTCAATCTCTTCAGCAAAACTAGAAGGAAGAAGTACTGTACCATTAAACACATCATTAATATACCCCTAATAAGCTGAGGTTCATAACCCCCGAGGGCTGATGAATTGGAGTCACATAAACCTAGTCCATCCAATGTTTTAATCAACAGTGATGGTTGCTTGGACCCATGGTAGCCAAACCTATAAAAAAAAAGTGTGCACTTTACAAGTGTTAAGTGCAAACTAGGAGTTGCATAGGCTTAGCAAAAACGTCTAACCTTGCCATTTATCAAAAAGTCAGAGGAGTTTCTAATGCTTGCAAAAAACTTTCTTAGTTATTTAATTAAAATTGTTTTGAAATCACTTCTATGCAGTCTTCTCCTTGTTATAAGGGAATGGAATACAATTGACTTTTAGAGCCCAAACCTGCTCCCCGTGAAGTTCATGGAAAAAGTCCCATTCACTTCATTTAGCCTGGGATCAGGGTCCCATTTCATATTGTACCATTCATGAAAAATATATCCTAAGTCAAACTATACAGTTATAGCTTTAAATGATCATAGATAATAGCAGACAGAGAGAGAAATAATAAAAGTTATGAGAAAGAAAGACGATCTAGATCTTTAGGTAAAGGTTTGTAAAACTACTAGACATGATATTCACCCATCTGCAAAAATGCCTGCTGGGGTACTAGGCTTAAAGTAAATAAATATTAGAGATGATTACTTAATGTACATTTTTAGTTCACCTATTTACAAATCTCATATGCTGTAGAAACACATATATTCCAACACTATTTTTGTTGCATTTAAAGACAACTACCCATCCATATCCATAACAGCGTTTACCTTCAGCTTAAGATTGACATTTATTGCTGCTAACTGCATTCTGCTTGGTTGTTCTGCAAATGTTGATTAGTTATTTTGTAGTGTTTGTCAATTAAATAGTACCTCAGCTCAAAACTTCAAAGCATGGGAAAAAATATTGGACTAAGCGGCTTTTCATATGTAGTGAAAAGCAGCCATCATTAAAACCTTGTTCTACTTAAATTGAGAGATTGTTAAAACTGACCTTTTTCTCATTACAAATGTTTTATCCACAATCTCCGGCAGCTTCAGTGCAGATTTTAGATTTCTTGTAATCCTGAAAACTCTTAAAGTATAGTTCTTCTCTTGAAAGTGATTGTAAAAATAGCATCAGGGACATTCCATATTTATTCCTATCAATGGTTTCCAGATCGAATCTGCTTCATTTACATAGAATAGTTTTCTCCTTCAGCATGCCCTAGACCAACAGACACTGCCTGGCATCTGAAAGCCAAGTTGAGTTGATGTGTTAACTACGAAAAATAATAAAGATTCCGTAATCAGAATGAAGTTAATAAGACTGTTGGTGATGAGTAAACCAAAACAGAGTCCAACTCCCTCTCCCACAGCTGTGTTGGCTATGTAGAACTGACAGAAGTGGTTAAAACTTACATTAATTAATAAACTAAGCAAATTGTACAAATGAGGAGCAAGTCTATTGAGAAAGGTGGTGCCACCTGGTACCTTTTCAGAACAGAAATGTGCTTTGAAATGTTCAAGGTATATAGACATGACCTTGGCAGTGTCTGCATAATTACTTCATCTCTGCTGATCGTGCTTGTGTACAGGAAGAGGAGTTTTTTATAGAAGAGTGCTACTGCCACCTATTTTGATATTTCTTTCCCCTGTTTTATAGGACTGTTATTTTGATCCAGATGCTGTTCAGATTCCCCTATTATTAAGATATTGGGATCCAAAATCTGAATATCACTTTCCTTCCCCCATTCTCTCCTCAAAAACCCCATGAGGCAGGTAGAGTTTCAAAGCTGGCCTGTTGTATTAATTGTGTCATGACAGGCTCCTCCATAGAAAAAGGGCAGAGGTCTTCTCTGAGCTCCTACTGAGGACAGGGGTGGGGTGACCTAATTAGGAAGTTCACTCTACTCACTGGAAGCTGGGACCCTCTCTCCCCACTCCCTGCTAAAGTCCAGGGGATGGAATGTATAAAGATGACCACTTGTAGGGTCCAGGAGAATAAGATGCTGAAGATCTTTTCCCCAGCCATAATGAGCCCAGAGAATGGGGGCCAGGGTGCACACCTTCCCCTTCCTCTCTCTGGAACTCCCACACCATATATGGTCTAGTGAAGGGAGCAAGGAGGGCCAGCCAATATCTTCCTAAGCTCAAAGCTGCATCTCAGAGGAGCAGCCAGGATAGGTGAAATTTGCTGAATTCAATATTGCCCAGCTCTCTCAGGCAATATTCAACTGGTCAAATAGCACTAGCAGTCCAACTCTTCAACAAATTTTGTATTCAATTTGCACATTCCTAATTGTAACCAATTATCGAGCTTTTTCTTGAAACAGATTGTGCTTCTCAGTGCATGAAACCTATTAACAGTGCCTTAGTCACAGAATAGATAGCAGACACATTTCTGTATATGTATCTGTCAACGTGTGACCCGGTTACACAGGCTATATACTTCACTTACTCAAAGGCTGTGCCCTTTTCTCCTCTTCAACCAGCAAACCTATTTTCCTCCTGCAAATAACAAAGAATCACTCTCCCTTATTCCCAGAATGGATTGTGGAGCTTCTCCCAAAACAAAAAGGTAGATGTTAGGGGTCTCCTAATCTCACTTTTTCTATCTATCTAAGCTTTTATATTGTGCTCACTACTGTGGCATCAGAGTGCCTTTTCCAGGACTTCGTTGTCTACACATTCATTTCCCTCCTTGTTTAGAAATTAACTTTTAACTTGTGTATTAAAAACCATCTATACAATAAAACAAGCATTTTAAAAATAAAATGGATACCGAATACTGTCTAAAAAGCCTAACCTGCTTTCCATCTTTGCCCCAACTCAACATCAGTAATCTTCAGCCAGACCTAAGAGACCTAATTAAACAGGTATGTTTTGCACCACATCTTCAAGATGTTCAGATGCTAGGTGTCTGCAGAAGGTGTCAGTGAGTTTTGTTCACTGCAGAAATGGGAAAAAAAATGTTATTGGACTTAATGATGTACATCAGCATGAGCACCAGGATTAGTTCAGACTTCTGCTTCTAGAGCATCCCAGGCATGACTTTGTGATATTTTTCTCCCTGTATGTAAAGCTTAGTTTTGCAACATGCACCATAGTCTCTGTTCTGTGAACTGCTGTAACTTAATGGAGAGTTGAGTCACACTGGCAGAGCAATACTTGACAAACTTTGTACTACTCCTGCTCTTCCTGTTCTGTGGAAAGAAGACTACCGTTTTCAGAGGTATCAGTCAAGCACATTTCACAAGCACTAAGAAAAACAGGGATGAAAATAAGAAGTATGGTTATGCCTCAGGACTAGAGTGAGATGAAGCAAAGGAAAGTAGGTGTTAAAATGGGGAGCTCCACAAAAAGGGGACGCAGACAAAAATTCCATACATGTGAAGCAATAATCAATGAAGTATTACTTGGGTACTCTGTTTCCTTGTCTCCCCTCCCTCACAACTTGGATTCTGCTGTCTCACTCCCTTCTAGTGTATTTGAGGAACTTTTTGGAACCGTGTAAACCAACACAGAAATGTGCATACACTATACTAGCAGTGATGCACTAACACTGGCATACAGAACTATCAAAATTAACATCAAGATGCTAGTCATACAACCAGTTCCTTGACAACAGTGGCATACTTACATCTTGTTGAGTCTCACAAGGACAATAACTTACCAACCTGGCAACCTGCCCCTTGAGACCACAGTTGTTGTGATATAGTGGAAATGCAATAAATCCATAGCACATTCTTGCAATGTGAAATTAATTCTGCTTTACTTGTTGCATTTTCTAGATCTTGCCATGGCCAAGTAGCCTTGATACAACAGTGTAGTCTTACTGTTGTAATAGCCTGATGTTACAGATGTTCATTGTTTCTCTTGACTTTGATAACCTCCAGTGCATTGCTGATTGTATTGCCAAATTCCGGGCTGCTTAATAGAGTAGATTTGTTTATTATCCAGTTTAGATAATGGTCTAGATACGTTACAGACTCTTCAAGGTTGAAATATCTATGATACATGTACTCTCAACTAGATGATATTTTCTCTAGGTTTTATATATTTTTAACTGGGAGCTTAGTAAAATAGTCTTTATCTTCCTTTTTGCTTCCCCCCCCCCCCACCACCATTTCCTCTTAACTCAAGTTGTTTGAGACATATCAGGGAGCTTTTAGATATACTGTAGCAAGGTTGAAAAATAAATTATGAGACTTGCGACACAGTAGCACATATTGCTGCAGAGTAGTAACAAGCAAATAATACCTGTGATCACTAACAGTACAACTCCCGGTGGTCAAGAGAGCAGAAGTGGAAGGGAGGACGGGGAAGAGCATATATTGCATAGTTGGTTTCTCGGGTGCTATTTGCACAACGAATAACTCATGAAAAAAAGAATACACTTTAGGAACTGAATGAGATTGTTATTTCTTGTATACCTTTGTTCAGTACTAACTTTCCTGATGGTAGCATCATTAAACAATATTTGAAGCAGGAGTGCCTGCTAGGACTACAAATACATCCCTCAAATGGTAATAGACATCACTTATTTTAGTTCCAAAGTTATCATAGAAATTTGGTGCCTGGTCACTGGAAAATATTTACATTTTTTCTGGTCTCCCTTAGTTTACAGTTTTGTCACATAATGCAGCCCACATTTGTGCCATGGCAGGTTGAGAGGTGTGTGATTGGGACAAAGACTGAAGCCCTTACTCCACTTTCACTAGATTTTACTCGCAAGCTTCTATCACCTACAACTCATCAGCTTCAGGAAAAAAAGGCCTGAGGATAAAGAAAGAAAACAAAAACAGAGCTAATGCAAAAGACGTCTACCTTGAGTGAAGGAGCCTAAATGCTCTTCACTTAGATTCTTTGATTCCTCAGAATTCCATTTAAAATACTTCTTAAAACACAATGGACTTAATTTACTCATGTTCACAGTTTAAAGTGGAATGGAGTTTAAATTATGACATGAGGTCACCTGAAATCCCAATGAGTTGCTCATCATCGTTCATTTTCTTCTCCTGTTTTAATTTGTACATTTCCCCATCTTTCAATGAAACAAAAAAGGATTGTATATGACTGAGAAAAGCAACAGCTATTCTTTAAATTGAATGTATTTAGCACTTGCCATATATAAAGCGATTACTATACAACATATAATGGTCACCTTTAAACTTTCTGTTTCTGCCTTAGATAACATTCCCTCAGTATTTGTGGTATTCCTTACACTTAGTGCACAGATGACTTAGCGAATGCTGGTGCTCCCCAGGGGTATACAGGGCAGGTACTCACAGAAGTGCCATGCTGCCAGTGGGTGCAGCCACATCCAACAGCAGCAAACAAAAGGTTACAAGTAAAGGGTAAGCTGGCTTTTCACGCTAGAATTTTATGTGAACTGGGGGAAGGCTTCTAATACTGTCTAGTGTGAATCCTTCACCTTAGCCAGAGTATAATTATATCATTGTGCTTGACAATGTGACATAGATGGGGCAATAAAATATCCATTTCACAGTGAGACCAGTATGACCTGGCTACTATGGATGGTTAGGCTACTTAATTTATGTTTCAGAGCTCATATGAATTCATTAGGCATTTCTCTCCATATTCTGCCTTGCTCTAGACAGTAGTTTATAAAGGTTATAGTAAGAAGTAAACATTTTTAAGCATGGACAATTTATTTCTTCCTTCCTTCCTTCGGCCTGTTTGTTTATTTTGGGAGGAAATTGCATGCTACCGGGCAATATCTGTATCTCGTTTATAGAAGCATGAGAATCAAATACTTCAAATGGTAGCAAACCTCCTGGTTTTCTGGTGGTAGAGAGCACAGTTGAGAATACACTAAAAGGAAAGTAAAAAATAAACAAATCATGGGAGGGAGTGAAGAGGAAGGGCTCAAAGACTGAAAACAGTGAAGAGAGCATGAGAGAGAGAGAGACTATTATTCTGTTTTACATGATGTACCATAGGCTTTAGTTAGCTCGCCTGTATATTTTAAAGATACTTTCCAGAAGCCCATTTGACATGTTGTTTGCTGCATTTGGCTTGAAAAAGAATAAACTATGGTATGGCCCTGGTTAAGTTAGATGATGGGGAGGCAGGTATATCCTGAATTCTCACAAGGTCGGAAACCGAGTTTGTGGTGACTTGACTGCAGCTAAGTAGAATCCCACTACTCTGTGTGAGAGTATTGTTTGCTGTCTTCTAAAGGCAGGCTATCACACTGTGCAATTCATTAGTATTCTGATTGTCAAGTGGTGCTCAGTGGTTGTCTCAGGCTGCCTGATTAAAAATTAAACAAAATTAATTTTTTTTCTTTGCCAGATGCACTGGAGTCTCTCTCTCTTTCTCTCTTTAATTAAAACCTCCAAACATTCACCCTTAAAATCAGACGCATCGTCATTCGAGAGTGATAACTGACCATTTGCTACACTGTTAGATCACTCAAACCTTATAAAATATTGTCCACAGCCCGTTTAATTCTGAATTACAGCATGGGGGGTTAACTTTGTAACACACTGTAGCTCTTTTGACCATTGAGCTGATTACCCATCTTCACCTAGGGTGAGAGGAATGAATAGACGTGATCATGATCCTAATCGGAGCATGGCAAACAGCTCCATGACCTACAGCTGGCTGTGTATTACACCAGGGGACTGCAAGGGCTTGTTTCCTCCTCTCCTTTCTACTACACTAACCTCGAATTATTAAGAGGATTGCTCCTGTTTGTTCTAGTAAAGATGTTATTGCTGACACAGACTTGGTTGAATTGACTCAGGCATTTAGCAGTAACATCTGGGCACTAATCCCTCTGACTGCTCTCCTCAGATTATAAATCTCTTAAACATAAAATTACACCAGTGGCTGAACCATTATGCTGTTAATAACTATTCATAATGTTTCACACTTAAGTAGGATGATCTAATGATTATGACACAGGATGACACCTCAGGAGACCTGGGTTCAATTTACAACTCAGCCAGACTTATTCTGTGACCTTAAGTAAATCAGCTTCCCATCTGTAAAATGGGGATAATACTTCCCTACTTCATAGAGGTGTTACAATGATTCAACCCATTAATACTGTAAGGTGGCAGATAGATGGATAACACTTTCATCTTCAAAACACTTTACCAACATTAGCTAAGCCTCAAAAGAACCCTGTGAGGTAGGTAAGAAAATTGGTTATCCCCACGTAAGTTATGGGGCAACCACAGGAGAGAGGTTAATTGGCTTGGTAAAGGACAATGAATGAGTCGTTGTCAGATCTAGGATTAGTGATCAGCTGTTTGTGAACAGAGAGACAAAGTGAGTGAGGTAATATCTTTTATTGGACCAACTTCTTTTTCTGAGAGAGACAAACTTTCAAGCTTACACAGAGCTCTTCTTCAGGTCTGGGAAACTTACTCTGTGTCACAGCTAAATACATAATGGAACAGATTGTTTAGCATAAGTAGTTAACACATGGGTACTAGGATGGCTCCCCTACATGCTACCTCTTCATGGGCCACCTTGAAGAAGAATTTCTGCACAAATGCCTGAGATATATCAATGATATTTTCTTCCTCTGGCCAGATGACAAACTCCTTCATAGATTTCCACCGCAACTTCAAAAACCACCACCCATCCATTACACTCTCTCTGGAATACTCCCACATCAGTATCAACTTCCTGGAAAGCACGATCAGCTTCAACAGTAGAATCCTACACACAATTATATACAGAAACCCATGGATCACCACACTTACCTTCCTAGATCCAGTAACCGCCCGAAATACCAAGAAATCTGTTATCTATAACTAGGCACTCAGATACCAAATAATATTCTCCGAGGAGAAAGTCTGGGATATACACCTTGACATACTCAAAACCTGCCTTCACTAAACAGGGACACTCCATAGATCGCATCTATGTGGGTGAACCAGAAAAATCACTAAGCTCTCAAATAAACTTGCACAGAAAAATGATAAAAGACAAACACCACATCACCTGTGAGTGAACTCTTTTCACAAAGCCATCACTCTGTATCGGACCTATCTGTCCTCAGAGCTCTGTGTAAGCTCAAAATCTTGTTTCTCCCACCAACAGAAGTTGGTCCTATAAAAGTTATTACCTCACTCACTTTGTCTCTCTAATATCCTGGTACCGACATGGCTACAACAACACTGCATACAACTATTGTGAACCGACCACTTGGTCACATCCCTTTGCTTTAAGCAAGTTAAACATATATTTACTGAAATTAGCTATGGCATTTTTAACATAGTTCTAAAAGAATGGCAAAGAGGTAAGTGGCAAACACTCCAAAGAGCTATACATAGTTTCAAACACATGAAATATCTAAGCAGGCATATTGGATTGGCAGTTGTTGTCTCTAGAAGGTAGGAACTCATTTATTACTTGTATTGTGATAGTGCCAGGATTGTGCTAGACACAGTGTACAAAGACACACACAGTCCTTGACCTGATGAGCTGACAGCCTAAGGCATTGATGCTACAAACACTTGTGTGAGCAGTCCTACTGAAAGCACATGTGTAATCTCTTTCGTTTTGATTGTCAAACAGAAAGTCTCATGAATTTATGAAGGAATGCTCATGCATAGCGCTAAGCACATCCTTATGAGTTTGCAGGATTGAAGAACACAAACATAATTGTTACCTAACACCTACATTTATACTCAAATTCAAACTTCTCTCTCTAAAAGGGACATTAGGGCTATGTAATATACCTGGAATATTCACAAGGAAGTTTTGTTATCAAGACATTAGGGGTTTTGAAGAAGTGCTCAATGGAAGCAGCTGATTGCTGAGGATTTGTACAAATCTAGTACTCATATAATATCAAGGCAACAACGGGCAGAATATCAGCCTTGGGTAAATCACGGATAGAGAATCTCTGAGGCCAGAGAGAAATCCAAAATCTTTCCATGCTTTCTTGCTGGAATACGGGCATTTTGGTCATTTCCCTCCCCACCAGCTTTTCTGGATCCAGTATTGCTCCCTCTTTCACTTTCTCCAGCTCAGTTACTATGGTGATAAAGGCCATGTAAATACCTGGACAGAGTAGCTTTAGCCCAGTAATTTCTTAATTGTGCAGATCTTTTTACCGTCGTTCTGCAACTTATGTGAAAGCCACTTTTTCAATGTTAAGAGTTATGTGCCACAGGGTTTTCTGCTGATACACAGAGAGTGCCCATTCCACACAGTACAATCTATGTAGGAGTAGGACTACAGGGCTCCTCCTGCTTTTAAGGAGAGTAGCACCATGAGGCAACAAATACCCATGTATTTCACAACAGCAACCAGGGGATCTTTCCCCCACTTTCAGTAGGAGCAAAATTAGTTGAGTTTGTTTTGAGTTCAAAGCACTGGAATCCCATAACTCTGCAGCAAAAGCACAAATCCCACCACCACCTCATACTGTTGGAAATGTTCTGCTCTGTAATTAAAAACGGACTTAACCAATGCTCACACTTTCTAGCTTATTTTTATTTCCTCTGTGAAGACTACAAAGGAATTCAATATTGAAGAAAATCATTGAGTAGTTTTAAAGTTCTGTACATGCAAATTCAGCAATTAAATGCATCTGCATTTGAATTTTTCTGTTATGTCTTTAAGAGCACATTTGAAGGATACTTGTTAAGATATGTTGGTTAGTTACAGATATCTCAATTATGAATGCATTGTAATTTAGCAGCACTTACCCCCCATTAAAAAAAAATCTTTTTAAAAAAGCTAGCAAAACGCAATGCTAAAGTTTGAAAAAAAACATTCAAAAGTATAAAAGAACAAAATATTTTCTAGTTTTACATTAATAGATTAGTTCTCCTCCTGCCCTTTAAACGCGCAAAGCAAGATCCTGATCCTGCAGACACATATATATGCTCCTTTATGAACTCTGAGGAGTCCCAACTGACTCCAAGTGAGTGAATGTAAGCACTATTGTGTTAATTTAGATGGAATATAAGTGCCCAAAGAATCAAAGGTGTTAACATGATTTTGAAACCGTTCAGCATTAAACACGGTTTGTGGTTTGGTATACACAGACCTCAGCCTGCTTAGTACCAAGGAAAGCACACCATTCAGAATCTTCTTAACTTCTCATTAAAGTTACAGAAAAGGAAGAAAAAACAGTTAAAGCGTTTGAAATATAAAATATTAGACATGGAAGGATTAAATTTTTATCAATGTCGATAAAAGTCAATTTCACAGTACACACACCCACACGCAAAAAAACCCCAAAAACAAACAAACAAACAAAAACAGGAAAAAAAATACTTCCACCAATGATAATCACAATTTACAGATAGGCAAAATAAGAAAAATGCTGCTTGACAACTACAGTCTGATCTAAGGATATTTACTTTGTCAACATCACGTGTCAAAATATACAATGTGTGTGTTAACTGCTACAAAGCTTTAACTTTTTGAATCTCAATGTTTACTGTCATTCAATAATTATTGTCTGACCCCCATAATTTTCCACAATCATAAAAATGTAAATAGATAAAAATAACACTTAAAATTAAATTGTCAAAATTATAAAAAAATAAAATTGAATTGTGTCACGTCTATTAAGTGAGGCTTTGATTTTAACAACATTCCTTGTTCCCTTTAGCAGTAAAGAGTCTTTAGAAGGGGGGAAAGAAACCTTGTTTTACGACAGTCTATTGGATGACAATAACTGTCCTTTTAGGAGAAAAGAGAGGAAGTTGAGTTGGACTGGATGGCCATTAGTTGAGATGGGCTGGAGTTGTCATTGTTGGTGATGTTGTTAAAGTCCGATCTTGTTGCCTAGAAGGCAAAACAAACACACAAAAGGGGAAAGCAAAGAACAGCAAAGTTAGAAAATGAAGCTCCTGTCTCTAGCGTTGACTCACTTGCAACCTTGAGGCTGGAAAACCACAGACACAGCGCACAGTTTTATCAGCCACTCTGAGACCCGGCAAAATTAAAATCAGCATTGGGCTGTTTAAGAGCACTGTTTTTAGCTGTCTTTCAGGTACCAGGCTCAGAGCAGTATTACAATATATTTAGCTGTTATTATATTGAAGGTAAACGAAGAGAAGAAAAAGGAACACAAAGGTAGAGGTAGCGGTGTGTCTGTGTAAGTAAATCTCACATCCAAAGTGGTGTTTGGGATTTAGCCAGAGCAAGGGGAGGTGGCAATATTATCTGGCTCCCTCTCTTGGCCCAGCCAGGACAACTCTTCAGTCAGGATCAGAATAATGAATGCACAATGGTGACACACTGGATCCCAGGGTCCCAGGAGGTGGTGGGTATCATAGTCATGATGGTGAAGCTTGCTCCTTCCCCTTCTCTCATCTTTGAGTCAGCCAGCATTCACAGTAGCCAGACTTTCCCCCAAAGTTTCTTTCTGAGGTCACCAAAGGGGAGTGATTGGGGGGGAGAGGGGGTCAGTAGCCCTAATTTCTGACTCACCAGTGTTAGTCCATTGGTTTCCCATCCCACACTTCTGCTGTTTACCAGGCATACTCTTGTCACAGTCCTTCAGTTATGTCAGGAGGCCTTTTTGTTTGGATTAATTCACTCTGTCTCCCTTTTGCATCTGTCCTCAACAACATTTGTTGTTAGATTATTGTGACAATTAACTTTCGTTCACTTTTGACAGTTGAGCTCACTAAGGTAAATTTGGAGGCCTAGTTATCACAACATAGGACAGGGTCTCAACTATTTCACACGTATACGGCCTTATCTAAAGCCTACTGAAGTCAATGGAAAGATACCTGTTGACTTCAATGGACTTTGAATCAGGCCTTTAAACTCCACTCTTCCACTGGACCCATTTGGAGATCCACATGCCATCCAGGTCCTATCAGATTTTCATATCAGCCAGTAACAATGACAGCTGGCTTAACACATTCTCTATGAATATACACAAAATGGTGAACTTAAAATTTAAAAAAATCTTCCCCTAACCATTTTCTATTAAAATGGTTTTGATAAAATTTCTTTTAAAAAAGATGTCTCAGGTAAAATTTTATGAAGTAGAAAAAAGGCTAATCCTGAGAAAAGAGACAATACTATAATAAAGACCAAACTGCACTCCAAGAACAGCCACATTATTAAGTATTTTTTTAAAATAAATTATTCAGTTTCACAAGTTACATGTTATGGTTGCAGAGGGTCGTTAATCTAGATTGGAATATATTACTATCTTTGAAAAAGAGCTTTGTAGGTGTGGAAGGATGATTTGAGCTTTTCTCAAATTTCTTCAACTTGTCCCAGTCTCCCAAACTTTGGAAAACAACCTTTTGGGTTAAGATCAAACATGCAAAATTTCAGCATAAAAGGAAACATTATTAGAAAATTATGAGCATCTGAAAACAGGAAGATACAAGGGGAATAATTTTGCAATGTAATTATAGATTTTGATATCAGCAAAAACTGTAATACATAAATTATTTTGCCCACAACTGAAGTGCAGCTACCTCTAGGGTGGAGAGTGATGTGCAGTTTTAACATAACTACCGAGGACATGAAAGGGTGATCCAATGCCCCTTGAAGTACATCTTCCCTTTGATTTTAAGACGTGATGGATCAGGCCCAAAGTCAATATTGTATCAAAAGGAAAATTGAGAGGGAATTTATAATATAATTCTCCAAATTGGAATTGGCACAGGATGCCAGATGATAGTTAATACCTGTACTCTTATGAGAAGTGCCATGAACTTTAACAGGTGCATTCAGGGGTTCAAATGTCTAGAGTTAAATGATAGTTCACTGTGACTACTACCTGAGTGCAGCTTTTATGACTGAATGTATACAAGTCATATAAACACAAACTTGCAGGTTTATGTTAATTAGTTAAGGTACTCTTTGCGCAAAGAAATGGCAAAGATCCTCTCAAATTTAAAGAAAATTTTAGAAAACTTCAGAGCTCCCCAATACTGGGTTGTTTACTGTGATATTTAACTAGCAGTTGTAGAAAACACAACCTGAATATTGTAAAAATCGTATCTGTCCATGCCAAAACAAACTTCTCTCAGCTCATGACTTTGCAAGTTCTTTTCCATGAGACAAACAAAAGCTAGCAGGGCTGGATTTGTAGCAAAGGGCACCTCTGAAACATTACCATTTTTCACCAGATATACCTATTGCTTCCCCATATTACATAGAGAGGAAACTGCCTTGGCTGTGGAGGAAGAACTAAGAAATATTGGCCCAGCCTGATCTTAAATCATTCTGGCTATGACAGGCATTCCTACACATGATGCATGAGTAGCAGCAAATAAGGTCAATGTGTTGTTCTCCTTAGCTGTTAATGCTCTATAGACAGAAGTGCCTTAGCTTGTTGTTTAAATTAACATTTGCTTTCTTTCCCCAAAAACTAGATACAAAATATGCAGAATAATTCAATCTATGTCTGAGTAGCAAAGATTGTACTCCAACTTTATTCACTTGTGGCACATTTAGCCTCTCCCCGAACCACTCTACAAATATCTTACATTTATTTAGTTTTCCATATTGATTAACCCCAATATAATTAAACTACGGGTAGATCCTCAGTTGGTGTAAATCAATGTGGCACCACTAAAATTAATAGGGTTATGCTGATTTACAACTGATGATCTAGCTCTATGCACTTACACAAGAATTGCTTCATACACCATTAATATGGATTTCCTTGGGGGTAGAATCCAGTCATTTTGTTTGATAACGAATAGAAACTCCACATGTTTTAATCCAGGAAGTGAAGACTATCCTGTTGGGTTTAAGTTTCAGTTGGGATGTTGGCAAAATGAATGTAACTCAAATTTGAATTTGGCTATAACTCCCCTGCTCATGTAAAAGCTTTCCTATATCACCGATAGGCCAAAAGGGCCTGGACCTCTGTCTCATATCTCATCAGAAGGCAATTCAGCAGCCCAGTTCTCCCAGTTCAGTACTGATTGAGAGACCTTTTCCACAATTCCCAGCGGTCAGCTCCACTAGTGGCAACAATGGTGGAGTCTACAATAAAGACAGGCCTCCTGCAAAAACTGGGCTAGATGACATGGAGATAAAAATTTTATTAAAGTGAATGTTTAAAATTAAATATACACAAGTTAAAAGGGAAGGTACTGTACATCTGGGGTCAGGCTTGGGTTACGAGGGATTACAGGTGTCGGTTGCAAGGATGAAGAGATACATACATATCATATAACCGGCATAGACCCAGATTGGAGTGCAAGAGTTTTTTCAAGTGTCAGTGGATCAGTGGGCTCGGGTATGCTACTACATGACAGCATCTACCACTGCCACCACCAATGGTGCTGCATTAGTAGGCCAAGTATTCCTAGCATAGGTCTAGCTCGAGAGAAATGTCTGCCACATAATTATCAACACCACTTCCTGGGTTTTCCGTATTAGCCACTATCCCAGTACTATGTAGGTATAATCTGCTTGGATTGTGAGATCTGAAGAAACTTCAGGTGGCATGGCTGCTGGTAGGAAAGTGTCACAGTGGAGTTATTTTAATGTCAGTTGAAATTCAAATGCACACCGTAGAAGCATTGCTTTGATTAAAATAGTAAGGGGCCACAACTAGCCTTTTAAATCTGTTTTGGTTCCTTTTCTGGCAGCTGCTGTTGCTCCACTTTATGCTGGGGAAGATGATGCTCCATCAAACAGCCTGCAGAAGTTATGCTAAGGCCTAGTCTTCACTTACCGGCTGGTCCGGAGGCACGCCATCGATGTTCTGGGATCGATTTATCGCGTCTGGTTAAGACGCGATAAATCGATCCCGGATCGATCCCGGAAGTGCTCACAATCGACGCCGGTACTCCAGCTCGCCGAGAGGAGTACGCGGCGTCGACGGGGGGAGACTTCCGGCCGCGTCTGGACCGCGGTAAGTCCGGAGTAAGGTACTTCGAATTCAGCTACGTTATTAACGTAGCTGAATTTGCGTACCTTAGTCCGAAGTCCGGACTAAGTGTAGACCAGCCCTAAGCATAGAGCACCCAGTGCTCTACTCACTGCCATAGAGCATGCGGCATTTTCATCAGGCTGCCTGCAGGGGCTGGAATCATAAACCTGTGTACTCAAATCAAGGCTCCCAAATGGCATGAGAACGGGATGTGTCTGTGCCACAAGTTCTACACTTACTTTAATATCACAATAAAACATTTACATCATTTAATTAGATTATGTAAATGCTCGCTCTAATTTGAATCTTTGAAAATCATAATTTCATGCTCTAAATTATGCAAATATTGAAATACTTTTCACAGCAGTTGAAGTAAAAACACAAGCCATGTAAGTCTACCTCATGCTATCCTGCTGTTCTCTACTAACTAGTGGAGTCCACATGAAATGCTCAATTAATCCTGATTTTTCTATTAATTTTTTCCATGCAACGAGGCAGTACTTCCTGCTTTAATTTTAGCTCCAAACCCAATTTAAAATGGTGAAATGTTTTGCAAATTATATCAATAACCTAGCGAAGAGCACTCAATATTTTAACAAGAGGTTCCCCCAAAAGTGCTCCCCCTTTCTCTCTGTCTGATAAAGCTTATATCTCGGGAGTGAGCAGGCTTGCAGGAAGGACAGGTACTATGACACTCATTCATAAAAGCATCTCTCTCTCTGAATTGAGCATTGAGAGAGCAACACCACTTAGCAAACAAATTAACAAATTTATATGAAGTGAACTTGTTTGTCCTTTGCTTCAAAAAATGTCCTGGATACAATGATAGTGTTAGCACAACGCTTAGCTCATGCAATTTTTAAGCGGATCTCTATCCCACAGAAACGATTTTGAAAATACATGACATCTGGTGAATTGTCCTTCAGAATCATCTTTATGAGCCCCAGGGAGAAGTTGTGTCTAGCAATATCCAGAGACATGGGGAACCAAATTCAGTCCTACAGTAAACAGGTGTAGCTCTAACTGTCATCAACAAAACATAATTTTTCACCAGGAATGAATGTGGATCCAGGGAAAATCAGCCAACCAACTCTTCAATGTGGGGGCTGAATTTTAACAGGAGTTCAGACTCTAAATATTGTTTTTTCCTATGCACACTATGACTCAATCATCTTCCCAAGACTACTCAGTACCAGTGAACGAGGGGAACTCCAGATACTCAGGCCCTTGGAGTTCCAGTATTGGACCCTGCACCAAGGCAGAAGTCCGCGTTGGTCTCCCAAGCCCTCCTGCCATCTCAATATTTTTACTTTTTCTCCCGAAACTACCACATTTCTGAATCTTCTCCCTGCAATAAGACGACAAATGCTTGGGCAGGATGAACAAAAGTTAAATTCCTCTTTGTTCCAGGAGGAGGTGAAAAAGCTGGCTCTCAAACCCTTTATTATCCAAAAAACAAACAAATAAAAGGACACCTCCCGCCCCAAGCTAAAACAAATAATCCTTAAACAAAACAAAACCACAACTAAAAGAAGGAATCTTTACTACTTGTTGGCTGTTGATTCCTTCCCAACAACCAACCTCCTTCTCCTCATGAATGCTCTATGAAGGTTAAAAGCTTCAGCTGCTTTCTGGCCCTGGTAGCAAACCCCTGCCTTCCCAGTGTAGACTTTCTGATCCAGGCCAGTCTTCCCAAGATTTTCTTGACCCACTCACTCTCCTGTGGTGCAGTACATGTTATACTCAGTACTCTGTCACATTCACATTTATACACTGGACCAAATCCATCCCTGGTGTTATTCAATTGTAGTCAGCTGAATCACACCAGAAATTAAATTTAGCCCAGTGGTTCTAATTTATTAAACAATCAAAAAAAACCCCACCCCTAAATACTAATGGCTGTACCATGGTGCTCTCTAGCAAGAGATGGCACTGACAGAGTTTCCATTCCAGGATATCTCACAGTCACTGGGAGCTGAGCAGAATAGCCCAAGTATGAAATATTCTTCAAATCTTTCTTCATTTTGAAAGCTAATAAGAAATGTGAACAACTGAGCATTCAAAAATGAAATGGTAAGATGAACATTACCAGGCTGGTATTATTTGTCCTAGTGTAAGCCAAAGCTGCAGGCCCCTGGCGCAGATAGTCTAATGGGAGCTCAAGGACCTTATAGTCCCTGCTCTCACAGGGGCTTGGTCAGCATCCACTGGTGAGGCTCTCATGTAGCCCTGGCAGCAAACTAAAGGTGGTCCTCTTGCAGAAGACATAGGGAGGGTGACAATGCAAACTCTGTCTGCCCTCTCCTGGGGGTTCATTCTTGGAGGGTGAAACTGCTGGGACAGCCAGGGTAGGTGCGGGGAGGGAGGGAACTGACGACAGAAGTTATTCTGACTTAATTATTTTGCAAAGAAATAAACTAAGCACATTTAAACACACACTAAACCCATAAATCACAGTCGTCTCTGATGGGAAACTGCACATCAATGTGGCCCCATCTGAGTTGGAAAAAGACAATAGGCATTGGACAGCCCTGAGGAGCAGCTCATGTGAACTGACTGGAATCTGTAATAACCTCAGGTAGCTTCCCCCTGCACCTCATGTGTCTCCTGGTAGGTAGTGTGGGGAAAAGCCACGTAACAATTACTCCCTCTTTCTCTCCAGCTGATTCTCTCTTCTGATTATGGAAGTCTCAGTCACACACATTTGTACACTGCACTTCTGAGCTCTTGATGATGGTCAGTCCAAAACACTGCAAAATTCAAATTCTGTCTTGAACAATAAGGTATAGTGGAGCAGGAACCATGTTGTCTTCAGCTATAGCAGTACAAAGCCTTATAACAAAGTCACAACACTCCACTCCATTAGCTGACAGATAACCCTGAGACAAGATATAAAATCATAGTCAACTAGGAAAGTTTACCCAAACCAGAGGAAGAGATTCAAAACATATTATCACTGAAAATAGAAAATTAAAACAGAGACCTGAAACATGAATCCTGATAGCAAACTGAATCCAAATGCCTGCCATTTATGAGGAGAGTGAGAACAGTTGAAATTCTCTGGCATGTGCTTTTCAAAGTTTAAATAGATCCTATTGCTGATGAAGTTTCCATTTGTACTTTTTGCGGACAACCTACTATACTCCCTCCCCACAAAAATACGTCTGCCAGATTTTTCCTGTGGTATTCAGACTAGACAAAGCAAAGCAAAGAGCAGCAACATCACAAGTATCTGTTACTCCATCTACCCACTAGCTCCTAAAGACAAAAGCTAGCAACTGGTCTTTCACATCTTCAGACAAGTTGTATGTGCTGCAGCATCAAATCAAACTCTTTTGCAGCTTTGGGTCTCCATAGTGTCATCATCATGTTCCTGGAGGATAATGAGGCTTTGTTAAATCTGACGATACCCCAAAAAACAAGTAGGATGCTTATATTATTATAACAGCACCTATGGAAGCATAAACTTTTTCTGGGAGCACTATTAGATTTTGGTCAAAATATTGTGCGCATTTGTGTATGTGTACATATATACGTGTGGTGCCTCAGTTTCCCCATATGTAAAATGGGGATGATACCAACCTCCTTTGTAAGGCACTTTGAGATCTGCTAATAAATGCATTGTATCACAGGTAGGTCTTATTATTATTTAGTGGGGCACTGGTAAAAGATAGTAGAGCATGTTGAGATTCCAAATGGTGTTACTTCATTAGACCAGGTAGTATAAATCACAAACGGTGAACAAGAATCATCTATTTTCAATCCACTTAAAGACAAATTTCAAGTATTCTTTTCCGCCCTCATTATTTCCAGGATATGTCTAAGATGGCTCATTACTTTCTACAGCTTCAACTCTGTGTCCCATTTCTTATTTATAAGAACCCATCTAAAAGAATGCATATGATTATTTTCCTCATCTCACTCACATAAATAGACTGTACTTCTATTATGAGGGTATGATATGTTCCACCCATTTTGTTTGGAAACAAGAAAAGTAAGGCTAAATTGTATATATTTGCCCTGATTATAATCATCACTACTACTGTATGTGCAAGACAATGCATCATCCATTCTTTACTGCATAGATGGGATATCGCTGTTCCCAGTATATTTGCTAGTGTTCTGGATTATGTGTTTGTATGAAAATCTGAAGACTAAAACCAAACTAGAAGTCCACCAATCTTCTCCAGTCTCTTGAATTTAAAAGCATCTGTTCCTGTCTAACTCCCTGCACTTTGTAGTTTTGTAGATCAGTACCACAGTTGCTATTTTCCAGTCTTTTGGTATTCAGTTTTCTATTGATCTTCAGAAACTGCTAGTAGTTCAGGGAATATGTCCGCAAATTTTATTAACATCCTAGGATGCATCTCATTCAGATTTGCTGATTAGGATGCACTATGTTCGGATTTTCCATGTATTCTCTTGCCCATTTTGTATCATGCATATTTTTAAAAGCATTTCCATACTTCAGGCCACCAAAATCCTGGACTCAGGGCCCAGGCTGAGTAAATAGGCTGTTTGCTATAAGGGTACATTAGAGGTCCCTCCCAACCAGCCTAGCTGTTTGCCTGCTGCTGCGATAGCTTCAGGGTTGCAGCAGCCCACATACTTGTCATGAGTCCTTACATAGGGTTGGTTGGTGATCTAGAATCACAGATCCATTCATCATCTCCTCCTTCCCAAAGCCGTCTTCTATGCTAGAGCACTAGGATCCCCTTACAATGCGGTGTCCTTGATATTAGGGGATGTGCCAGTTATGGAAGAGGCAGGATTTCCTCAAAAGAGCCCCAAATTCTTTCCTTTAGCAAGTGAGTCAGTGCGGGAACAGTATTGTAATTCAGGATTTTGAGCTTGTCTATCTAAAATGTTTCTAAGCCGACTGTCACCATGATGTATCAGCAATCTCAAGTAGATAGTAAAGACAGAATTTTAAAGAGAGTTCAGTAAGTTAGCAATTCTAGAATCATCTTCTGTTTAATTTCCCTACTTGTATATTAATGGGTCTTTAGCATTCCAGCTTCATCTAGCAGATCCTTCTACAGAGAAGTTTCCCTATAAGATTTTAAGGTTCTTCTGGTGTATCAGCTTTCTCTTTTTGTAAGCCTTTTTTTATCTGCCTCAACCCCCATCTTTCTTTTAACTTCATTTACTGTCTATTTTTCTGTCTTTCCTATTTCTGTTTTCCAAGTTGATCTTTCCCCGCTCTTGTCTTTTCCAATTCACTTTTCATTCTATATTTGTCAGTCTCCCTTTCACTTTTCCCCCCTCCTTTGTCTTCTTCTTGTTCTCCAAATCTCCTGTGTGTCATTTTCTTCTCACTTCACTAGCCCCTCACTGACTGAAGTGGCAGGTGGAATGAGCAGAAGCAATGTGCAAATTGATTTGGAGAGTATCCATGATTTGAAGCTCGGGAGTTCCTTTTCTAAGCAGAGCGGTCATGGATTCTCTGCAAATGGATTTGCACATCACTCCCACTCATCAGTCCACCTGCCTTTTCAGACCAGTTCAGGAAGAGCCTGAACAGATTTTTGTAACATTTAGAACTGAATCTACATCACAGATCCTCCAGTCCCCATCCCAACACAAGAGACAAGAGTTTAGAAATAGAAAGGTGTACTCACACAACACAGCTCAGTCTACACTCAGATAACAGCTGCATGCATGTAGTAATGAAAGATTTTAAAGTCTACTACTACTGATTATTGAATACAGTTTCTCGATCTCAATTATTTTTATAACAGCTAAAGATTTCTTAATCAGTTCAATTCAATTTCATTTCATTGTTTTTGTAAAGTAGGACACAGCTATATCTGCACCATGGACAGTACATTAATGTGATTGGGACTCTACTAGAGTCAGGATTAGTCTACCCTGATGAATAAGTTTCAAACTCTCTGTGATAGTGTACTCTATAAGGCTTCATGGGAATATGCTTATGAATGTATATATGATATAACTGGAATATGTATTATGCTACATATGCCATGTAACCTATCTATGTAAAGATTATGATCTATTGTATACATTCCTCCTATTTGTAAGCATGTATCATTTTTGTACTTGAAGTTAGGAATATTGGCTGTATACTTGCTTGATTTCTATTGAGAAAGGAATGTGCAAATTAAATGCTCAATCAAGAACCACTTAAGCCAACAATGAACTCGAAGATGCCAATCCACATCGGAGCTTTCCCAAGAATGTGGCTTGGCTAGTAAGAAACTCAATCATGCATGGACATGTGATTTGCCCGTGTGACTCCAAAACTCCATCTTGGAGCTGCACTTTGCATAGGAGAGAGAGGAGGGGGTCTCCACCCACAAGAGAAAGTCTACTTACACCCCTTGGAGACCCCTCCATGTTGTCTTCTGATGGCTAAAGCATCCTACTTGTTTTTTGGGGTATCATCAGTTTTAACAAAGCCTCATTATCCTCCACCCCCAAGATATCTGAAAGAAACTGGAACAAAGGACAGTAACTACAGAAGTGTGAGTGATTGCTGGACCCAGACTAGCAGGAGACTAGTCTGTAAAAGGAAGCTTACTGGAACTGGTGAGGTTTTATTTGTGTTCAGTTTCCTTAGACATAGACTTGCATGTTTTATTTTATTTTACTTGGTAATTCACTTTGTTCTGTCTGTTACTACTTGGAACCACTTAAATCCTACTTTCTGTATTTAATAAAATCACTTTTTACTTATTAATTAACCCAGAATATGTATTAATACCTGGGGGCGTGGAGCAAACAGCTGTGCATATCTCTCTATCAATGTTATAGAGGGCAAACAATTTATGAGTTTACCCTGTATAACCTTTATACAGGGTAAAATGGATTTATTTGGGGTTTGGACCCCATTGGGAGTTGGGCATCTGAGTGTTAAAGACAGGAACACTTCTGTAAGCTACTTTCAGATTAAGTCTGCAGTTTTCAGGCACGTGGTTGAGACCCTGGGTGGGTCCGTGTTGGAGCAGACTGGCGTGTCTGGCTCAGCAAGACAGGGTGCTGGAGTCCCGAACTGGCAGGGAAGAAGGGGCAGTAGTAGTGTTGGCACATCAGTTGGCAGTTCCCAAGGGGGTTTCTGTGAGTCAACCCGTCACACACTCAGGTTGTAAACTTCAGTATATTTAGAGATATGCCAGGCTGAGAAATTTAAGAATTCAAAGTGAAGTGTCCAAATATAGATCTAGATATTGGAAGTTATCAGCTGCATTGAGGTGGCCAAACACTATTATAACCCTGATACTATTACTCTTTTCCAGTTCTATTATTGTTCTTAATCCACTTCATATATCTTCTTTTCTACATGCCTTTGCAAAACGAGAGGATTAAAAATGTGTGCCAGAAATAAGGAGAATGGGTTTAGAGCAAATGTCAAGGCTACCCATGCCATCAATACTTATTTTTCATTAGCTTTACTGTTGACAAGTAATTCATTAACTTCATGAGCTTGAGTATAGGTTAAGCTAATTTTAGCACTAACTAAGGCAAAGTTTGTCAGTACGGAATTTTTTTTAGAATTTAACATTTTTATTTAAGGTGGGTGAAGTTTCAAACCTATCTTAACAAATAGAAGACAATCTCATTGACTTCAATGGGCTTTGGAACAGGCCTAAATTGCTTATTAAGAATATTCACAATTCCTTGCATATCCACTTCACTCAAATGGACTATGACATCAATACCTCTCCAACTGCCTTTTCAAGCATTTGAATAGCTTTGTAGTATGTACATTAATGAAGCAATGGTGGAAAGCTTTTGCTGCTAGTCCTGCACTCGTGGCTAAAGAGAGGTTTAATTCTCCAACACTGACGATCTGACGCTTTCAGTAATACTAAAATTCAGTTTAAAAAGTTTAAAATACTTTTGCAGTTCTCCGAGACCAAAAATCAAAACCAAACCATTAAGAACAGTGTTTAAAAAGGTTATGCACCTCTTGTCGGCTCCACACTTTGATATCAAATGGTTTTCAGTGATATGCTGCAATGCCCAATGTTCTGAGATCACGTAGAGAACTATCTGGGTGATGTGTGTCAGTTGACAGGAAAGCAGTTCCATTTCACAAACAAATTCAAGGTTTTGAAATTTGTTTTTGTTTCAATGCAGAATGAAATTGAGACTTTTAGCATTTTTTCCCTTGAGCCCTATCCCAGAATAGCGAAAAGCCCTGTGGTCAGGGCACTTGTTGGGATATGGGAGACAAGGTTTTAGTACCTGCTCCGTCTCATTTGGTTCAGGGACTTGAACTTGGGTTTCCCACTTTCCAGGTGATTTCCCTGAGCTAGCCATTGGGCTATGGAGCCAGTTTCTCTCATCATCTTTTGTTGGAGCTGTTTCACTTCATATAAATAATTATTTATTGGGCCAGAGAAAGACACTGATTCCATAGCCCAGTGACCAGTTTAGGGCACTTGCCTGGGATGTGGGATACCCTGATCTGAATCAGGCAGTGCAGGGACTTGATCCTGGGTCTCCTTCCTCCCAGGTGAATGCTCTGAACCACTAGGCTTTTGTCTATTCTAGGGTCGGTCAGTCGGTCTCTCCCGATTTGATGTGAAATTCCATCCTGAGCCCAAGAAACATTCTGGACAAACAGTTTTGTCAAAACAGACACATTTCCATATTTTGGTTTCAACAAATCGGCTTTTTAGATGAAAAATTCTGGACCAGCTCTACTCCATAGCATATCTGCCAGTGAGTGAAAAAGGGTGGGTTTTCTAACAAAGCAATTTCCATAAACAATACAGGGGTTTTGAAAGAATTTTACCTCTGATTGAGATGCAAGGGTTTTCTACGTTCCCTTAGAGTACAACTTACAACTGAACCAGAGGGTTGTCAGAAAGAAAAGTGCAGTGAGAGTGTGTGGTAGGGAAGAGAAGGGAAATGTGAAAGCTTGAAAGTATGAAAAAATTAATTCTCCTCTTGTCTTATAGAGTACTTACCATTCCATTATCCCTTGGGTGCATTTTTCCCCTTCCACAATCCACACCTCCATCCCGTTCTCAAAAATGAAATTAGAAAGCAATAAATATAAGTTGAAGATTTTTGCTAAGTACATTTTCTATTTCTATAGTATTTTAAATACTAATGTTATTTCTCTTTTTTGAAACTCATTTTCACGTTACTCGAGTGCTGATCATGTGGCTAGGATCAGTTTTAGACATGACAGCAAACTATTTAAATTTGATCCTCCCGTCACCCTCCCTTCATTGTGGTGCACCTCTCTTTGCTTTAAGTGAAATGTACTCATTATTTATGGAAAAAATAGTGTAACTAAACCAGGTGAATAGTTTGTTTTGTTTTAAATGTAATGGGCCAAATTCTTAAGTTAGGTAAACTGACACGGATCCACTGAAGGCAATGTAAATACATCAAATTAGTCCAACAGAGGATGTGGCCCATATGTTAAAAACATCCAACACAACAATTTTGCTTCATGATTTTCTCATAGCTGCAATGAAATTGCTTTGCCATCATATTGACTTTGTTGATGAAATCCCACTTCAAGTGACTGGTGTATAAATACTCTGCAGCTAAGTGTTTAAGTTAAGTAGCACATATTAAGAACAGACTGCAGTTTTTCATGTCCAAAACATAACCATTTTTGTAGCTAAAATTTGTGGTTTTAAATTTTAAAGCCACCTATGAAAGTATATCCCACTCCTGATTTTTGACAACCAAAACCTTAAAACATATTTTACTCTTTGGAAAGCATTCTTTGTTAAAGCCAAGTGTATAAGGGTTGGTAGCTTAGGCTCGGTTTCAGGCTGATGCAGTTTGAAATAGCTGAGATATTAAACTTTAGAAAAGTCTGAATATTTGAGAGTGTCATTCATTATGAAGGAGATATGGGCACCAGAGTAATACAAGCAAAAACCAATAAGAACTAATTGGCTATAATTATTTCACTCCTACAGGTTCTTCTACACAAACTTTTGAGACAGCCGTGCATGGAATTCAACTGTTATCTTTTTCTGGCCACTTTGGCCTGTACAATCAGTCACGTTTTCATAGTGAGATCACATAGCAGCAGCAGTGTCTACACAAAAAATCATGTTTGGATGTATTTCGATCCAGCTACTGAGTAAGGACAAGTAAAGGTTAGTAGTAGGCTGCCCCTCACCAGCAACACCAGCAGTCACTATAGCAACAGCAGAAATAATAGGAGGAAGTCGGTATTGATCTTTCTATTCCCTGCTAACAGCATTCTTCAGCTTAGTCTTACACTATGTTGTTTACTGTACAATTGGCTACCATTGCAGAAGCAGTTCACACATCCCTGAGGTACAGAAGTTACCTGGAAACAATAGTGCTGAGAAGGCAAGAGGGGCATAAAAAAAAATCACTGAGTTCTGGTCAAAGCACCTAAATACAACAGACAGCAAAGCAAGCAGCACAAGAGCAATCTGAGGAGGTCAATAAGTGTAGTCTTATTTTACGTGCCCTCCATCTAGATTTCAAATTTCCAGTGCATTCTCCTTCCATCAATCTTAAGGATTTATAACAGGCAAGTCACAGCAGTAGCTGACCTAGGTGCCAAAAATGGAAGATGATTTGGCAAAGCATGGTCTGTGCTCAGTGGAAGCCCATTACATCATGCAAGCACATTGTGGAATGGCACTGGGCCAAGAAAGATAGAGGAGACAGATTTCTTGCACCCATTGAAGAGACTTTCAAATTAACAATGGTGTAGCTACAGTGAGATTGGCATGCATATTAAAATAAATAAAAGACAACAAACTTCTAAAAGAGATTTTGGGTTAGACAGAGAAATCATCATTTATAATAAAAATGCCACATAATGTTGCGTACAATTGCCAAATCACAGCACAGTATGTTGTCAACATTCCTGTACGGTTTAGCTGCAAAATATTTTTCATGGCGCTCTCTGTGCTGGCAGTCTGAATGAAAGTAATAGATTGTAGCTATCTGCATGACTTCATCCTCACCCTGAACATTTCTGGTTAGGATAAGCAAAGAAGGAAGAATGGTTTAAAATGTGGGAGTGAATTAGGAATGTTCTTCAGACCATTCCCCACTATATTTATAATCATTAAGGAATGAGCCAGAAGAGTTAAGAGAATATGGTCGCTAGCTAAGAACAGTCGGCTGCTTATGTTGAAAAGAAAGAAGAAAAAATACTACTCTTGCAAGCCAGTAGATCCCTTTACCCTTAGGTACCCACTGCCTTACCCAATTTTTGTAAACTGGTACAAGAAGAACTCCATTGAAATCAATTACATTGGCATAACACTGTAGTAATGCAGTGGTATACTCAGCCATATACATCAAGAAACAGACAAGTTTACAATAATTAGATAAGAATCATCACCTCATTAGAGTGATTATAAAAATCACACTAACACAACTACAGGAAAATATACCACCATCGTTCCAACAATGCAAAGACAATGAAAACATCAATTTCACTTTTAGTCAAGTTTATTTTATTGTTTTATGTATTAATTATGTTTAAATGTTTACACTGAACAAAAAAGTATTGTACTTGGACAGCTAAACAATTATCAATACATTTAAAGCTTCTAAAAATGATGCCAAGATAATGATTATATCATAATCCAAACAAATTATAACAGTATATGATATTTAAGTGCTCTGGGAACTCTGTTAATAACAAGTCTCCCGTCATAACTCAAAGAAGCAAAAAGCCATGGGTCTGCTGAGGACCATTCCACTGCATATACACTGTCTTCATGTTCTTCATAGGTAGCTATTATGCTGTCCTGAAGGGGCTCTTTAGTCCTGGAATAAAAATAGTAAAGAGCAGTGACTGTACGTGATTTATAAGGCACTATAAATGTCACAAACAAAGAAAGATATACAAGCCTTGATTTACTGTACAGCAGTGGACTCTGTGGACACACCGTTATACTCATGCCAACCACTAATGCTTAGATTTTATAAAATATAGCATGATCATGTCAATATTAAAATAGCCATTAGTAGAGAATGGGGAGTGTCATTTTCACTACCTAAAAGGTCAGTTATTCACAGTTCGAGGAAGTTCTAGGTCTCATGGAAGAAGCAACATATTGCCTACTCTAAGCACCTCCATGTGTTTAAAAAATGTTATGTAAGCTACAGAGCATGACAAAAAAGCAAATCATTAAATAAATTTTTCCTCAGATTAACATATGGTCTAACTCAAACTCACCTCCCCCAGATTTTTATCCTTTTATTTATTTATTTGTTTAAGTGAATTTTGAATCTGTCAAAACTAGCTTTATGGCTGAATGCATAATGTAAACAACTAAGGGACAGAACTCAATCTGACCCTGAGTGCCTTTTGATGCAGTGGGCCTGATCCTGCAGTCCTTACTCAGGCAAAGTTCCCATGGGAGTGCTGCAGAATTGGGCACATAATCTCAAGAGCAGTGGAAGACACCATATTAACCTCGTCTCCTGTCCATTCCACAGAAGTATAATATTGGCTCCAATGGAGAAGCTTTCTTGTTTTTTCACCTTATATATCACCTAACACCTTTGAGCACATGGTAATTGAGTGTTAAGAGACAGATATAGTCTTTTATACCACAAATGTTTAAAAATCGATGCACATAATTCTTTAATTTCCAAAGTACACAATATGGATTGATAGTATGATACTAGCAATGCACTCTCCTTTTCTTCCAATCCCTTTTTTTATCAGATGCTACTTCAGTACGTATTCTGTGGGTTGGTGGGTATTGAGTTTTCAGCGGATGACATCAGATTTCTCTCCTGTCTGATGAAAATCAGTGAAGCTTTCAGAAGCATCCCCCTACCTCCCAGAAACAGACTTATATTACAGCTGCCATCCTCCTACCAGAAGGATATGACAGGGAACCCTATGAATACTACTCAATCACTTAACGGATACAGCTATGATAGAAATGAAGTGTTGTTGGCTGCCTCTGCCCTTTTCCTCTAGTCTCCAAGTGTTCAAAGCATGAATCTCTTCAACAACAAAAGTAAAAACAAATCTGGTACTGAATTTGTATGGCTTGCAAGGCTGCACGTAGTATTCGTGCCAGTGCACCTAACCAGCCCAACCAGCTGTGAATTTAATATCACAATTAAATTTAAATTCAATTCAATAATTAATGCAACTCTCTAATAACTGCAGTGAGATTTCTGATGTTTGGTTTCAAGGACCATCATCTTTTACTTATACTATTTCAGGGAAATGACCATAAATGACACAGAAGAGACGACATACAGCTTATTGGTTAACTGTGAAGAGTAGGATGTATGCTGCAGAACTCCTGAAAGTGTACTTTGATACACTCCATCTAATAACAGATCTAGTAAGCCCACAATGCACATTTCATCTCCTCTATAGTGTTTTCTGACTTCTTAAATGACACGGCTGGTTAAGAAAAAGTTGGTCATGTCCCCAGATAGCAATGTGCCTCACGCAATGCTCACCCACTTATCCAAAACTCCATTATTCTGAAGGTTTCAGATGTCTCTTTGGATAAGCAGGGGAGCAATGCATGGTGCATATTGCTGTCAAGGGACATGACCGACTTTCAGTTAACCAAGAGTCTCAGTTAACAAGAGGCTGGATAAACAGGGATGGATAAACTGCTAGTTTACACTATTTTCCGTACGAAATATATGACTTTGGTGTATAAATTCAAATAATATATTTTGTATAGTTTAATATAAAAAAGGAGGATTGTATGTTCAGGAAAGAATCTTGAATTAGCAGATGAACTACTGTTCTGCATTTCACTTCAACTCTTCTATTTTGAACCCTCCTCTATTGTTCCTTCTTTGATGAATTTCCCATTGAGGATTAAAAGTAACCTGGTAGTATTCCTTAAGGAGAGCATATTATTAAAAATAATTCAGACCACATGAGCTCAGGACTAGACATGGTAGCATTTTACAGTTTCTTCCTCCATAATGTAGGCCTGGCCCAGGGACATCTCTATTAAGGAGCTGAAGGAGGCATAACCTACGGATCTCTTACACAAAAAACTAGATAATATACAAGATATTCAGGCAAACATTGAACACAGGATGAAAATTACTGCAGGGACAGCACAAAAAGTCCACTAGAAACTTACTACTATTAACCTTGGAGATATTGTACATGCTCTGATGAAAGAAAGTAAGACATCATCCTTTAAAATTGTGCTACCTGGATAATTTTCCCAATGGGGATGCACCAGTATGGACAGTAGCAGAATAATGACCGATATATCTGAAAAGTGGGGGTGCCAAAGGAAGAAGAAATCAGAACAAAAGAAGTTTGCTTTTCACACGAGAAATCTCTTGGTGAACGATCATTTTATCCCTTGGTCAGAGACATCCAAATAAAATGTTTGCTGGGTATCCAGTGCCTTGTATTATTTTGGTAACCCAAGAATCCCAGAGGATATGTAATTTGATACTATGTAAAGCTAGGCTGCTTACAGAGCTTCAGTTTCAGAATCCTAAAACAGAGTTGACAATCAGTTTTATGCAGACTGAGAAGCAGCTGAGACCACCATATATCGAATACTGTTTGGGTCACCTAGTAAGATTTAGGCTCGGCCGGTTGGACAAAATTTACTTCAGCCAAGGAAATTGATGTTTTCATAGACAGTAAGCAAAGAGAGTGGTCAAGTGGTTTGTCAAGAAAACTATAGATAAATCAAGATTTAGATACAAACTTTTATTTATCTAAGAATATGTCTACATGTACAGTGCTGCAGCGGCACAGCTGTACCAATACAGCTGCCCCACTGCAGCTCGAATGGTGAAGATGCTCTATGCTGATAGGAAAGAGCTCTCCCGTTGGCATAAAAAACCCATCTCCCTGAGCGGCATAAGCTATGTCAGTGGGAGAAGCTCTCTTGCCGACAGTGCTGTGCACACAAACACTTATGTCAGTGTAACTTATGTTGCTCGAGGTGTGTGTGGGGGGAAAATATTCACCCCCGTGAGTAACATAAGTTTTGACGACAGAGGCTGTTGTGTAGACATAGCCTAAATCTGCTCTTTAACTGTTGTATCAGAGTGCATTTAACAATGTTTCTATATTTCATTATCTATTACAGCTTTATTATTCCCTGACATAGCAATAAACAGCATCATGCTTCAGTCTGCAATTGCTGATTAACTCTTATGAGAATGTTTAACTGCTTTCTTCAAAAAGTTTTTATGATTAAACGGAATATTACCTGTGATATGGTTGATCTAGTACACCAGAGGTTTAGATCCCCAGCCTGCTGCTTTCTTGGAAGAGTAATCTGGCAGGATTATATTCTGGGTTTATGTGTTTAAGAAACAAGCAGGACATTATTTCTTCCTTGTAATAAATTTTCCTGAAAAAGTTGCTTTAGTGTCAATTTTTTTTAAAATATCATTTTAAGAGCTTCTTCTGAGCAGACACATCTACTTGCCTATCTGTTTATCTAGGTTCTTGTTCTGCATCCATCACCATCAAAATATGTATCTATCTATATCTATATCTCCTGCACATCTTTGAGATCTGTGTCAGAGCTGGAACAGGGCTTTTTCTCCTTTTGTTATCCTATTTGTATAGCATGACCGCCATTAGCTTCTCCCAGGGAAGGAGGGGAACTTTCATTTGACTAAATAACTTTGAGGTTAACTGTATTACAATCTTGTAAGAGAAGCCTGTGTAGCTTTTGGATAATTGTTTTCATGTAGAGTGCTGTTACTTCAAATTACTGTCCATGCTAACAATCACTTAGGCCTTGGCTACACTTGTGGATTCACAGCGCTGCCACGGGGAATAGCTTGCAGCGCTGCGAGCGAGTGTGCAGTGCTGCAGGCGCTGATTACACTGGCACTTTACTGCGCTGCACTCGCTGTGCTCAGGGGGGGTATTTTTTCACACCCCTGAGCACAGCAAGTGCAGCGCTGTGAATTGCCAGTGTAGCCAAGGCCTTAGGTTTGCAGTGCTTGCGATTCCATACTGTCATCAAAAACTGCAATAAAAAGAAAGCTTAAAAAACGAGCCGTCAGAAATCATTAATTCTCCATCGGAACTAAAGTTAAATCTTGTTCAACCTAAAAATTGTTTAGAAATAAACCCAACCCAGTAGAGCGGCAACAATATACAGCAGGGGTGCCCAAAGTGCGGCCTGAGGGGCAAGCACGCCCCACAGAGTTCTAAAATGCACCCCGCAAATACCCTCTCCCCGTAACTGCAGGGTAGAGCTGATCAGTTGCAGGATTTTATTGCTGGTAAACTCAACCAACATGGTATTTTTGTTGCTCTGTTAAGGAAGATACAAGTCTTAGCAAATATTATGGCTGTGTGAATTTATCTGATTTTATAAAATTCCATCCAAATTTATATGCAAATTAGGGACAGCCTTCAGTTTCCTGTAGATTTCCAATTTGGCCCTCATCACAGCCAATTTTGACAGCCTCAAAAATACAAACATATCAGCTGAATAATACTCCTAGTCGAGCTTATTTTTAGATTACTTGTGTGGGAAAGGATCAATGATTTTTAACCATTCATGCAATAGAAAGACCGGTCATTTTCTCACATTAAAAAAACCTCAATCTCTCCAACAGAAACACATCTTTAAAACACACAAAATCTGTATTTTAAAATAGATTGGCATTGGTGGTTAAATCTGATATATTTACTAACTCGAATGAAGAAATTAATAGGAAATAATTATACATTTGTTAAAGACAAAACAATGTAAGAATGGGAAATTGCTGTTTTGTTGGATTTGACCTAGTTTCTCAGACACCCTACCAACAAAGCCCCAACCACAGATTCTCCCACAAAGCATTCACATAAGCAGCTTTAATTAAGTCACTTTGTTGGGTGATTCTACACTGTAATCTTACGATTTCTGTGTCTCTGCCTCTTATGGGGTTTCTCTCTGATGGAAGAACTGCTGAGTCATCGGTCTAGCTCTGTATTGTTGGCGGAATTCTCTCTTTGGGGCAGGTATATATATTCCCAGGAATAGAGGGTGGTTCTGGAGTCCTTTAAAGTGTATAATCAGAAGATGGATAAGTCTTTAAACAGAGACGTCTCATCAAAGAGACGATCCTCAACAGTAGTCTGGACATCCTTGGGAAAACCTGAAGCATGAAGCATGACTTCCCGCATCATGATGGCAGTAGCCATTGCCCTGGAAGACATATGAGCTACATCTACAGCTGATTGCAGTGTGGTCTTGACAACCATTTTGACTTCCTGTATTAAAGCCTAGAAATGAGTTCTGTCCTGCTGTGGGAGACAGTCAAAGTCTGCGAATTTCGAACAGTTCAGGAAGTCGTACTTAGTCAGTAGTGCTTGGTAATTGCCTATCCTGAACTGGAAGCTAGAAGAAGAAGAGACATTCCTTTCCAATAAGTCGAGACTTGCCTTCCTTATCACTCATGACAGATCAGGGGTGTTGCTGCCTAGATCTCTCTGAGGCAGCTTGCTCCTAACTCTTTAGTGGTCCCAAGTGAGAGAACAGAACTTCCAACCTCTGGGATACAGTAGCATTTCTCTGCCCTCTTAAGGCTAGGGGTGCAGGGAGCTGGGGTATGCCAGACCACTCTAGCTGGCTCCAGGATGACTTCATTAACTTGGAGCACTATCTTGCAGGAGCTGGAGGACTGAAGCAAGAACTTGCGTTGAGGATCCTGAACCTCCTCAAGAGTTATCTGCAGCTCCACTGCAGTTCTGCACAAGAATTTCTGGAATTGCTCGTAGTCAACAGGAGAGGATGGAGACATCTGAGTCACTACTTCATCTGGTGACGAAGATGGCAATCTTGTTGTATCTGGTTGAACTGCTGCATCTGGTGTGTACTCCTCCTCCCCAGAGGATCTGGGGTCACCTCTGGTTATCTCCTCAAAAGGAAGGGAAAGGTGACTCCCTAGCAGACCGGAGCAACTCTGTGGGATGATACTCTTCGCAAGGCCCCGAGTATGGTCAACCAGATGGGTTGAGTGGGGATAACGGTGGTCCCCAAGGCATAGGGTACCAACAGTTCCAAGGCATTTGAGATGGAGGTTGGGCCCAAACTGGCCCAGGTCTTCTGACCAGGAAGCGTGTCTTGGAGGACAAGTGCTTAACGATGCATTGGACTTTTCAAAATCTCCTTATGAGGAGAAAACTGATTCCAGTCCCAATGGCAGTATCGATGGGCTGCTGGAGGGAAATCATAGCCTGAATATGTAATGGGAGACAAACTCCTTCCACAGGCAGACTCCCCTGGTGGAGTCATAACCTCTCTCAAAAAGAGGGAAGATGAAGGAATGGGAGACTCTGGGACTGGGAGAAAGAAGATGTTCTCAGGAGGAGCGTGGGTCTCAGCTTTTCCTGAAGCAAGAGAGCTCCTGTCTGCCTGAACTGCCAGAGCCACTGTAGAGGCAGTCTGTGCCACAGCCATTGATGACAAAGATGGAACTGCAGGTGCTGGTGGATCCTGAGGTTTGTGTTTGGGAGGAACCAGCACCACCTGATCGCATCCGGTGCTGATGAAGCCCTACACTTGTGGGCTTTCTTATCATGCCTCTGAGATTTAGGATGTATTAAGTTTTGTTGTGCTGAGCTAGTGCTTGGTGGATCTGACTTCTTCAAAGCCAATCTGGAAGAAGACAGCCTCATGCTTATGAGAATGCTCCAAGACCCCGCCAAGGGATCTGTGGCAGCTGACTCCTTCACTCCTGATTTGGACCTCATGGCAGGAGGCGTACCCCTTGCTGAGTCAGGCCAATATACAGGAGGGATCCCTGGCCTGGATCCGATTGCAGCCTCAAGGCCTTTTCCATTAGGTAATTCCTAAGGTGAAGTTCCTGCCCTTTCTGGGTATGGCTGGGGAATGAACAGCAGATACTGCATCTTGCCACAATGTCCCCAGGGCAGTACACACAGCATTGGTGGTCATTGCTGACCAAGAAGTATTGTGGGCAGGAAGCACAAATCTTGAAGCCTGGAGTCCTGGGCATAGTCCAGTACCCAAATGGGATGGGGAGGGTGGGGTTTGGGAGGCTCCCCACGTGCGGTAGACTAACTATAAAACACTAAAACTAAACAGATAAAAAGTTTAAAACTTGAGAATATAAAATCTATTTTTTTACAGCTATCTAAATATATTTTCACAGGTAAAGAAGAAAGCTGAACCTTCAGACACTGGATGTTCCAACCTGGACCACGCTGCAGAGAGAAGGAACTGGAGAGGCGATCGGTTTGCCCTGTCTTTTACCTCCTCGGTCAGAGGCATGAGGTGAGCCAGGGCGCATGTGCAGACCAACGGACACTGCTTTCAAAATTTCCCAGCTCTGGGATCATGGCATGCATGCATTCCCACAGTGGACTTCACATAACACTTGAAAAAAAACAGATATACTGTAAGCTCAGCTTTTAGTGCTGGTGACAGTTACCACTACCTTGACATCCCTGAGTTTTACCTACAGTTTTCCTGATGTTCAGAAGTCCTAGCAGATTGTGAGCATGTCAAAAGGAGAGCTGGAGTGATACAACACTGCATTATGGCTTTTTTCCCCTCTTGTAGTGATTTTTTTTTTTTTTTTTTTAAATACTGCTATTTTCCTGGTGAAAGGCTGGGGCCCTTCGACAAACATGAATGACAACATTTTGAAATCCTTCCAGGAGATTAATTCACAAAATAACTGTTACAGATGACATTAGGATAAATAAAGACAGCGAATTACAACAGATAGTTTCTCAAAAGAACAGTATTTAAAACAGGGGAGAAAAAGTACTAGTGTATGGAGAACTATAACAGGGGAGGCAGACACCAAGAAGAAACACAATGTAAGGGTATTTGGGGATGTAATAAAGAGAGAAAATGTTTGACTATGAAACAGAATACTGAATCAAAATGTTGCCTATAGCCTAACAAATTTAGAACTTTCTAAATGAAGAAAGCTTTGATCTTATTGATTTTTTATTGAAATGTGGATCAACAAAGTATCTAAAAAACAAAAACAGATAGAAAAAACAACAGAGGGTTCCCATTATAACTGAAAGAGAATTTAAACTGATCAAAAAAACCCCCACAATAGCTAGAACTATGGACAGTAGAGAGAAAAACTTTAAGTCTGCAAACCTAGATATAGGGACAGTGAATGGTAATGTGGCATAGAAAAAGGTTACCTGTGTAAAGGGAGCACATGCAGTGTAGGATTTTCAAAAGCACTCAGTGTTGTCCTAATTTTGCTGCCATTGACATAATTGGTAAATACACAACTTATATTAGACCTTATAGTATGTGTTTTGTATGTGTACAGTAAAACCTAATTTAAGCTACTATTCAAGGAACTTAAAAACCTGGCTGCTTACAGAAAGTGGTTTCATAATTCAGTGGTTTCTATTCAATATAGGTTCTTATTATACTGCACTCATTACTGTATTATCTGCACACCTAATAAAAAGGGAGCAAAATTATAATCAAGATACTTTGGGGCTTTCTTTTAAGAAATGAAATTGCTAATAAGAATTGTCTCTTATACAGGTTTCTCTATCTGTGTGCATCAAGAGGTAATTGTTTTTAAATACTGTAAGTGATGTTTTATATTACTTGCATGAAGCATTCAGTAGTACCGTACAGCCATTGCATTAAACAAATCTAAGCTTTTTACACCTGTGTATTTATTTGCTTGTGGCAGTTTGTATCATTGCTTTGCTGTTTAAAATAGTGCATTGTACGTATAATATACAAACTTCCATTTCATTAACTGTTTGGCAGTGCTGTTGAAACTGAAGATTTTGCCTAATTTATTTAAAAAAAATTTGGTAATAAATCCATTCAAACTCAACTCCATATTAAAATTATTTGATTGGGGATTCCTTTATGTTTTAAGAAACATTTAAGACCTGCGCAGTGCAGGAAAAATGGTGGACCTTACAAGCCACGAGGCATTGGAAGAGCTTATAAGGGTGCAGATCTGAACTCATTCCTTTTCTGATTGCCTTCTACCTCCACATAGGTCTTCTTCCTCTCTATTCTCCAAATCAGATACTATACTCTAATCCTACAGCTTCCATGAGGGAGTCTAATGACTGTTCATTGCTCCCCTTTGGAGCCTGAAATTGTTAACTTTCTGGAAATGGTGCAAGACCTATTTTTTTCATAGGCATTTGGGGAAGTGGGTGATCTAGGGCAGGGGTTATCAACCTTTCTCTCTCTGAGCTTCCCACCCCCCGACATGCTATAAAAACTCCATGGCCCACCTGTGCCACAATAACTGGTTTTCTGAATATAAAAGCAAGGGCCAGTGTTAGGGGCTAGCAATTAGGGCAATTGCGTGGGGCCCCTACAAAGCTACATTTCTCAGGCTTTGGCTTCAGCCCTAGGTGTTGGGGCTCAGGGTCCCGGGCTTCAACCCTATGCAGTGGGGCTTCAGCTTTCTGTCCTGGGCCCCAGCATGTGTAACGCTGGCCCTGCTTGGCGGACCCCTCCAGGGGACCCCGGGTTGAGAACTGCTGATCTAGGTATCATAAGGATCTTATTTATTACATGAAAACCATCTTTAGAGTCTACTTATCACACCAACCTCCTAAAAAAATCATCAAAGGTACTGTTATTTGTAAAGCCTAGTAGAATATATGAAAATGAAGCACTTTAGGATATATGGTGACCTTAAAAAAAATAAACAGCCAAATTTTTTAACTTCCATGTCTCCAGATCATCTTGTGTGATTTGCCCAAAACTTGGCAGAAAAATTCAATCATGCAATGGGATCTAACATTCACAAGACTAGTTTGGGTTTAGTGAAATAAGGAATGGGAATGCAGTTTTGCAAATCAAGTATCTATCAGGAAGCTAACTTCAACATTAACTATGGAGAGCCTAGTACCTCTCCAGAATATGTCCATGTTCTGTATATGAAATGTGCTACTCTTGCCTTTACTCTTCCCTCAAAAGAAAAACTTTGCAAAGAGTGCCTCCAGAGTAAATACACTGCTTATTTTTTAGAAAGATACTGGTTCTGGGGGTTAGTGATGGCACTCTTGTGCTGTGAGCATGGGGTGCCCTATAAGAATAGGAAAATATTCCATTCCATCACTGTGCAAGTCATTTGTGATGTGGTTAACTTCTTCTAGTGGCCAATGTAAAATATGTATCAAGTTTCCTATATTTGTTTTGCATATTATTGGTTTCACCATTCCTTGCTCTAGTAAGCAGTACACTGTGTGGTACTGGAGGCAGGCTGTATGTCAAAGGTTGACAGAAATTAGAACATCTCTAGATAAACTAATAAATGCCTGGTATCAGAATACTGCTTAGATAGCCCTGCTTAGCTGCACCTTGTTTGTCTTAACCCTCCCCCCCACTCAGGATGCAGTTTTTATTTACACTGTATTTTCTGGATTCCAATCCACAGGGAAATGCAGAGTCTACCTCACTGTAGGGATTGTGGGCCAATGCAGAGATCACACACACAATATCACATGGCACACTGTGGTTACAGAGCTGTGCTCTAGGTACGTCGACAATACTTATTTACTACTAAGCCATGGGCAACTTTCCAGATTAAACCTTTTCCAGCCACTTGAATTGCCAGCTGCTCCTGAAGATAGTCTTTACAACCAGTATTCAATGAGTACTATGGGGTACATCTTCCTTTCTTGGCACGGAAAAACAACTGTTCCTTTGGCAGAACAAGTGAGACCAGTAGCTCAACATCAGCTGGAGCAAAGCGAGGGGGACACTCTTGTGACTTGCATTTATTGTTCACTATAGATAGATGTATAGCTCAGAGATGCATGTAGCATAACTGAGTAACTGTCTGATCTTATTTTTGTAATCCTTTCCCTTTCTCACCCCCATCTAACCCTACTGTTCATTAACAAAACAAAACAAATCAAAATCAGGGCAGGAACCATGCCTTTCTAGTTTCACTATAAAGCACCTAACTCATTTTTGTACATTAACAGAAATTAAGAACACTTGTGTGGACACAAACGTTAGAAGTGTTCACGCCTGCAAAGAACAGGCACATATATATGTATGAACAAAAAATGTGCATGCAAAAGTACAGATTGGGGGATGAGCATTTTTTCCCCTCAAGTTTTAGGCTGCCAAAGTACTTTTCCAAATAAAAAGCAAGTGCATTTTAGTGTACACAATGTTTTTAAGTAACACTATTTTTAATAAAGTAACTTATGATGTCTCTTTACACACCCAAGTGGAGTGAATATACATTTACAAACGCTCACCCTGATGTGCATTATTCCTTACCTTCAGTTGAAAATAACTTTTAAAAATCAACAATCCTAAATATATAGTCACATTAAGGTATCATTTTCTAGTACAGCCCATCAGCTATATTAAGAGGGAAATTAATGTTGGCAATATATTTCCATTCTTCTTTTCATGATTATGTGTTAAACTTCCCAAAAGATTATTAAGGAAGAAGGAATTATGAGGAAATGAAAAGCAGAAGACTTTCAACTCTTATGTAATACATATTATTAAATGTGGGCTCAGGGCCCGACTCAAAACCCACTGAGGTTAATGGAAGTCTTTCCATTGACTTAATGGATTTTGGGTCAAGCATTCAGTGTCCCATCCCACTTACACCAGTGAACTTAAAGCAACTCTGCCAATTAGTTTTAGAAATGTGGATCCCATCCAAGACTCTGAAAGTAGTAGATTAAATTGAAAAAATACAACATACCTGAAAGGTGTGTATACAAAAATCCTGAAGTCGGTAAAGAATATAGCATGTTAGTCCTTAAAATACAAAGTACCTCATACTACAAATGTTTCTGTGAAAATCAATATATTTCATACTTCTCCTCTTGATGGTGGTCCTCTTGGTCACTAAGCTCATCATCATCTACCAGATGTCCAAAGGGCTCAGAAGAAATTGATACCATGTTAGACAGAATGATTCTGCTATCACTGCTGCCTGAAAGGACTAACTGGTCATGAGAATGATTGTATCGTACATTCCATACCCTATAAAATGAAAATAATTTAAAAAGTATTACAAGAGTCTATTCCACAGAGTCAGTAAATAAATATACTGCACTGTTTAAATACATTATTTCAATTTAAACGTGAACAAATAGTTTAAGAGTAATCTAATCTGTAAAATGGGTTATGCTCTAGGAATTATTTTGGGGAAGTTCTATGGCCTGTGCTATATAGGAGGTCAGATTAGATTATCTTAACGGTCCTTTCTGGCCTTAGAATCTATAAGTATGGGTAGAATCTGACACACTCATTCTAGAGATTGTTTTTTGCTGTCTTCATTTCGGTCATAAACTTCCATGTAATTTGATTTTCCAGGGCCATATCTTTAAAATTCAACAAACAGGTTGCAGGTGGGGAGGGGAGGGTGGAGGGACCAAACCCTAATATAATTCCCCAAGAGTAAATGTCTGCTTATGGTTCAATATATCAGACAGTCTAAAAATACTAAATACAGTAAAGTACTCTAAAAGCAAAATATGGATTCGAAATAAACTTCTACATTACCCAAGATCTCACAACATTATCACACTGAACTGTTAAACTAGACCCTAAATCAAAAGGATTAGATTTTGCTAGTGTTTATATTTTATGAATTAGGTTAATACCAATCGCTTTATGATTTTCTTTTGTTCTATTTTTGTTTTCATCTTCTCAACAAGTAAAAATATTTCTTCTGTTAATTCGCATTTTCAAGCTACTACCAAAGTGGTTGCGGGGTCCAGATTTAAGGTGCAAGTGATTCTGCAGCTCAAATCCCAATATAAAGTGCTCAGCTTCTCTTAACTACAAAAGTATCCATTCATAAGCATTCAAAAATGGAATGGTTAATCTCTTTAGTAATTTTTTAAAACTATGGGTAAGATTCTCACCTTGCTCTGGCCCCTTCATATTTACACAGAATGGTGTAAAGGGGCTCTCAAAGTCTTGGATCTGGCCAAGGGAGAATACTGCCCCAGGGCACAAAGTGATCTAAGGACTCCCCCCACCCCCGTGCCTGTGCTAGCCCAAGGGATGTGAGGAGCAATTTCACGGGTGCGGGCTGCAGCATGTAGCACTGTAGAGATGTTGGGCAATGCAACTGCCATAAGGCAGCCCAGGGAGGATGCTGTAACTGAGACAGCCCTAGGGCTGTGTAAATTATGTCAGGGGCCGCAAAGCAACCCAGAACTCAGAATGCAGAGATGTCTTAAAAAAGACACCTGAGTCCCTTCTCCCTGTGCTGTGCCTCTTAGAAAATGCAGCCCAGAATCTCACCCTTCATACAGCTGAAAATACCGTACTGGAAATTAGATTAACATTCCCCAACCCTTAATTTACAAATTATACAAGAAATAGTCACATATTAAAAGCATTCCTCGATGCAGAAAAATGATGAATCACAATAGCATAAACACAGCTAGTTTGCATTGTTTTTAAACAGTAAAATAATTAGCAGAATAAATTACATAAACCGTCCACCCACAAAACAGCATGCAGATAATTTATTCTACCAGTGGGAATGCTCCTCTAGTGTCTTCACTGGCTCAGTGACATTTCTAGTATCCCAGAATTTCACCTTGCAGTCATCTCCACAACTAGCCAGGTAGTACTGTTTATTGGGATTGAAGTCTAGGTCCCGTACCAGCTGTCCATGTGCATTTTCTATGTAATAGATCTGTCTGTAAAACACACATTAAAAATTAAATGTACTATGAAAGCTAAGTGCAGTCTACTGATAAAAATCTGTTTCTCTAGTAACTTGGTTAATCCTTTGGCAGTGACAGAGCTAGGCCACGTCTATATTATAATTAGGGTGACCAGATGTCCCGATTTTATAGAGACAGTCCTAATATTTGGGGTTTTGTCTTATACAGGCACCTATTACCCCCCCCCCCCACCCTGTCCCGATTTTTTGCTGTCTGGTCACCCTAATTATAATCTTTGGTTGACACAAGTTACCTCAGCATACAGCCATTGAGTCTGTACATCGCTTGTGGGCATGCACACTTGGCTGTTTGCTTTGGGGTGGTACATACTCACCAGGAGTGGCTGTGTCAATGCAAAGTGCAGTGCACCATGTGTAGATATCCCAGTGTGTCACACACCTTTGTACAGTGCAATGTCTTTTGGGAAATTTTCACGATGTGTTATGGGACAGAAGTGACTCGGCCAGGGATTTCAGAGCTAAGGGTCAACTTCTCAGTGTGCAATTTTCTCTGCCCCATAATGCTAAACATATCCCATAATTTTTGCACCTTTTTAAAGCTACCTGTAAACCCCGTGGCACTTTTCAGTGTTTGCCACCTCTGATAGAAGCCTGCAGAGCTCTGCACTTTTCTCATTAATGTTGCCATGATCCACTGGTATTTACAGAGCTGCAGGAAGTACTGCAACAATGGGAAACATGACAATGTCTTCGAGGACAGTTTGCTAAAAGACATAGTGAAAAACAATTCAAGATTGTTGGTAGTATTCATGGAACAGGTGCAACAGTGAAGTGTTGCTTCTGGGCCCGAGAAACAAGCACTGGCTGGTGGGATTGCATCGTAATGCAAGTTTGGGATAATGAGCAGTGGCTCAAGAATCTTCAGATATGAAAGACCACATTCCTGGATCTGTGTGCCAAGCTCGCCCCAGCCCTCCAGTGCAGGGAAACCAGACTGAGAGCTGCATTGGCAGTGGCGAAATGAGTGGGGACTGTACTGTAAAAGCTTGCAATTCCAGATTGCTACCACTCTATGGGAAATCATTTTGGAGTTGGAAAATCCACAGTGGGGGCTGCAATCATGCAAGTCTATAGAGCCATTAAATAGTCTCCTCCTATACAGGACTGTGACTCTTGGCAATATGAAGGACATGGTGGATGGATTTGCAGCAATGGGGTTTCTGAACTGTGATGGGGTGATAGATGGCATGCGTATCCCTATTTTGGCACCAGCCCATATTGCCACAGAGTACATCGACACAAAGGGCTATGTTTCTGCATAGACTGTCGGTCCTTCATCAGTTAAGATTGAGACGATCACAACACGTCTTCCAATCTTCTCTCGCTCTGGCCATCCTTCGCCATGCTTGTCCATATCTCCTTGTTAGGAAATCATCCCACCTCTTTGGAGGCCAACCACATGGCATGTTTCTATGGTTATGCAAGTATTGGTAGCTCATCGGGTTGCTTTCTTGATATTAATGGGGGCTGGTCAGGGAAGGTGCATGATGCTAGCATCTTTAAGGACTGTTCAGAAAGCTGCAAGCAGGGACATTCTTTCCACTGGTGGATTACCATTGGTAATACTGAAATGCCAAATACTACCTTTCTTCACCCTCTCCCCCATTCTATTCTCTATCATCTGAACATATGTCAGGATTACCCCAATCTTAAAAGACCCTCCCTTGACCACACTTGTTTCTTCAACTACTGTCCCATCTTCTTTCTTCCCCTTTCTTCCAATCTTCTTGCAATTTATTTCCACTGCCTGGACTTTTTCTGATTTAATTTTCTTTTGGAATCCACACATTCTGGTTTCTACCTTCTCAGCTTGACATACACTGCTCTTATTACAATTACCAATGACTTCCTCCTGCCCTAGCATGAAGGTCCTTTTTTTTCTGTTCTTTTCCTCATTCATTTGTCTAACACCTTCAACATCATTTTCTACCCACTCTGGGGGTTTCTTGACAGTATTCTCCTGCTTCTATTGTAGCCCTTCTTCAGTATCTCCCTCCTCCCTTTTCCCATTCTCTGCAAATTTTTATCCTTGGTTCCCTCGTCTTTACTTCTTTTTCCTTAGTTATGGCTCAATTCATCTACTCTTATGGCTTCCACTCCTACTTCTGCCTACTTACAGGAGCTTTCTGTAAGTCAGCTAGTCTGACTTATTGTGAAGAACCTGCTTTTTTCTCCAATGCTAGTCAGTTATGCAGTTCTGCTCTGCCCAAGCTCAGAAGCTCCGTGGGTCTGAAGAGTCCCTCCTACAGAATTTGGTAGCTTAAATAACAGATCCCATGTAAGAATCCTGGGGTACAGCTCAGTCCCGTGAGCTCCTAAACTCTGCAGAGTAGAAGCTTCAGACAAATCTTGGGGAATGTCAGAGTTGTGGTTCAATATGACTATACACCAACAGGTCCACATGCAGTTGGTGTAACATTTTCATACACATATAAAACATGGGTAGCTGGGGCAGAATCGTTATATTCCAGGAAATACAGTGACTTTACATATTTAGTAGACAAATCAGACTAGCCTCTTTCTAGAGATACTACAGTCTCTTTAGCTCAGAGAGTTATTCTTGTTTGCATTTTTTTTTCCATGTAGATTGCAAATAGTTAATTGTCTGAAGCCCATTGCTCTTCAAACTGGTTTTGGGACTGTCTAATCTGAGCTATGATTTTTTCTATAGCTTGTATTTTGTTTAGACAAGCTGTAATTGTGAAGTTTGCTTTTGTAAACTATACTGTAGCATTTTTCTTTTAGCTACTGTTAATAACCTGAATAAATATTTTTCACTGGTGTTTAACTAGGATACTTCATTAAGCACAATGTTCAGAAGATTTCTCCATTAGGACTAGTAAGTAAGAGCGTGAAACTTAAATGTATTGCGTGCATGGTCTTTATCACTTAAACTTTCCTTCTTAGAAACATAGTTAGGCTTTAAGCTCAAGTGTGAATACAACATGTTGAAATGAGATAATTACAGAAAACAAAGGAAGAGCCCCAAAAAATCCTTCTCCTTTGCCCTTCAACATTACCTCCCATACGTTTTATTAAAGTCAGCCTTATTTATAAATATGAAGTTAGATTTTTGCATGTCCTCTTACAGAACAATGAAAATGACAAGAGGCTAGAACTGGGGTAGGCAACCTATGGCACGTGTGCCAAAGGCGGCACGTGAGCTGATTTTCACTGGCACTCACACTGCCTGGGTCCTGGCCACCAGTCCGGGGGGGCTCTGCATTTTAATTTAATTTTAAATGAAGCTTCTTAAACATTTTTAAAACCTTATTTACTTTACATACAACAGTAGTTTAGTTATATATTATAGATTTATAGAAAGAGACCTTCTAAAAACGTTCAAATGTATGACTGGCACGCGAAACCTTAAATCAGAGTGAATAAATGAAGACTCGGCACACCACTTCTGAAAGGTTGCCGACCCCTGTGCTAGAAGTACAAGAAGAAATGGCTTTTGATGACTGTATATATGTCTAGTTAGCTTTGCTTTATGAAATTAAATAAACCTTTTTAGCTTGGGAAACATGGGGACTTACTGCTGCACCCTGGGCTTGCAGGAGCCATAGAACTAAATTTGAAACCATCCCCCCCTTTAAGGCAACAGAAGTTATTACAAGACATCCGTTTTCTCAGTTTAGTGATAAATTACTGTATGCTAAGGGGATAAATGGTATCTTAAAAAAAGCTTGCAGAGGCTTCTGTTGTTATGGCAACAGATGTGCACATCACCACTCCTTTCCCTATCAAAATCACAAACAGAGCAGGTAAAGAGTCCCTAACTTGGTATATTTACAGCATTTTGTTTGTCTTGGCTCACTTTTTTTTAAAATAAAGTCCAAGATTGTGTGGAACTAGTACGTTATAATCTTAGATACAGTAGTTACTAAAATGGTAAAAGTAAAAGGTAAGCTTACCTCCAAAGATTAAATTACCTTTAACCATCATACTATAGAGGTAACAATTAGTGCACCATCAGTACTCTGATTTAAACAGAAATTGATTTTCATGGTGAATTACAAAACAGCTCTAGTTTAAGTAATACTTATATTGTGTATTGAACAATCACATTGGGACTACTGCATAGTTCGATGACACTCAATATACAAGGTAGATTTGAAGCTTAGGAAAAACCCAAGAGTAAACCCTTTACTTGAAAGCTCTGAATACACCAACAATGCAATCCAAATCCATTCCATTTACAATTATTTATGCAGTCCTAGCTTTTCTACCTGTTTTTTGAAAAAAACAAGTCAAAAGTGATGAAAATTAACCTGCAATGGAAAGTCTATTCTTTAAGAACAAGAGAGCAAATTTTTTTTGTTACCTCATACTTCGTGTATCCCATCCTCGAATGGCAGTATCATTGGCTGTTGCAACCTGTGTACAATTGTGGTGTGGACTCCATCGTCCGGAAGTAAATTTTAATTGCCCTTTTCCTTCCAATACAGCAGAATTGGAGAGCTGTGCATTAAAAAAAAATGGGGTATTTACAAATAAGGCTAAAATAAAAATAAATGCAGACACAGTGGAAAAATTGCAAGCTGACTTAATGCTCCAAGTGCAAGAAAGTAAGGTAGAGATGCTAGGATAATAATGGGGACAAAATACATACATAAAAAGTATGTAAAAAACCCAGACCAGTAAGTTTGTTTTCTAACCTATACAATATGAAGTAATTTATATAAGGTTTATCCAGTGTAAGTTACTTAGTAGACAATGGATATAAAGATCATTTTCTAACCTTCTTTGCATTTCCAAAGAAAATTAAATTGTTTCATATAATTCGTTGAAGCTTCATGGGAGTATTCAAACATCTGAAGATGGTTAACAAGCACAAATATATACATGCATTCAGTTTCATGGAATTGCTCACAAGATACATCAATACTCGATGTTACTCAATACACGTGTGTCAGTTTTAATCTTAATGAATGCACCTTCATTCAGTGTGCTCAGCCATTTGATAGCATCCTCATTAGGCAGATGAAGAGACAGAAGCCCACCATCGAAGTAAGTCAGCAGGCACTTGTCAAGGATATGCGATGTAGTCTGAAGTTGCCTACATCGCGGGTCATTAGAGAAACCCCATATGAAGAGCTTGGCCACACAACTGCCCTATCCTGTTTGAAACTGGTTCAGGGATGACCACTGGTACCTTGGTAGGTCAAAACCTGGTGGGCAGATGGTTGGCTTGGTGATGAGAGAGTGACTAATGATTGTCATCGCTGACCAGTCATTAAGCCAAGTAGATTCCAGCATCTTGTCCTGTGGTGGCATAAGTGACTATAAAGGGCATCCAGAAGACATACAAATTGGTGAGTGGTTGAAGAGGTCTGAGTAGAGAAGCAAGTCACTGTCCTCATGGATCTTGGCCAGGAGCATAAAGAAACCCCCCTCATGGTGAATATGGGGTGGTGCTATGTTACTAAGTATTGGCAGCCATGACAACAGTTGCACGTAAAGTCCTGGTAACAATGTGCATAGCTTCATTAAGCTCTACATAGACCAGCCTTGTGGGAGATGAGCGACACAAGACAGGAGCACAGTATTCTGCTGTTGAACAGCAGAGAGCAAGGGCTGATGTGTTAAGTAGCCAGTTTTCTGAGCATGTTGTTTTGAGTGCTAGCTTTGGCTGCTGTCTTCAAGTGATTGCAGTAAGTCAATGACCTCTCCAATATCACGCCGAGGTAAACTAGGTTCGGGTCGTGCTGCAGGTGTCGGCCATTTAATTAAAAAAAAAAAAAAATTAAAATCCTGGTCCATTAGTGTATAATGTCACATCTACTACCATATAGTGAAAGGTGGATGATAGGTCATATGGTGAGAGTAAAAAAATCTAGTTTCAAAGTACATAAGGAGGCTTGGAAGGGAAGCAAGAGATAGGTTAGGATCTCTGGTGTCCTCCCTCTACACTCTCATTCACCCTCTCAACACTGACAGAAAGGCCACAATAGGTAACTGACTTTCTACAGAAGATGGGAAGACAAGTTCTCTTCAAGCCAAAGTGAGCAGGAAGAGGCCTTAAGTATTGCAGGTTCAGATTATTATTATTTAATTTAAATACCCTTGCTAAAACTATGGTTTTGTATTTTACATTTTAAAGAAAAAAATAAAACAACCTGCTATTAATCACAGCACAACACTGTACAATTTCCACATGACTAAGCAAAGAAGTTAAAGATGGAAGAGACGTATTTGGTCATTTTGTTCATCCCCTTCCTTACACTGCATTCTCTAAGTGGTTTATGTAGAATACATTTAAATTATTTTAGTGATAGGTATTCCACACACTATGAGAGCTCACTGTAAGGAACTTTTGACCAATACCCAGAGCCTAACTTTTCCATGGATCAACTTCATTCCGTTACTTCTTACCCTTCCTTGTTTTTTACACTCCACATACTATTAATAATTTCTAAATATTTGAAGTGGGCAAAGATTAAAAGAATGCTTATTACATTCAGTGACCATATTGAGCTTTCCCAGGCATAATCAAGGCTAAACATATCTAGCATCAATCTATTTGTAGGACTTTTAACAACTTCAGAGCTATGCTGTCAATATGGAAGAGAGGCAATGCCTAAGTTTATGCTTTATCATATTATAACCACGTACACCTTTGTATTTTGCAAACCTTTTACTGCATCTGATAATTCAGACACAAACACCTCCTTGTTTGGGCTTTTAAAGTTAGCAATTTAGAAACCTTTACAGCCAAGTACAATTTTTCAACCTCTGAAATGATTAAACTGGCTGAGATGTGCATGTCTTCAGAAACCTTTGTGAAGTCTATGTTTGTTGTGGTATAAAAATGTAAGAGACCTACCCGCGTGGTTATATTTTGCTTATGTTTCCATCTTTTCACTACACGTATACCAAACAATAGCGTGAAAATTATTATTTGCTGTCTGAACAGTTACTTAAATCTTTTTGGATGGAAAACTTTTTATCAGGGCTGGCTCCAGCTTTTTTGCCGCCCCAAGCTGCGAAGGGAAAAAAAAAAAATGGAAAAAGTCAAATTTCCGCCGAAGGCTAAAACGGAGCACTTGAGCTGCCGCCGAAGTGCCACTGAAGACCTGGATGTGTCGCCCCAATACTGGACGGAGTGCCGCCCCTTTCTATTGGCCACCCCAGGCACCTGCTTTCTTCGCTGGTGCCTGGAGCCGGCCCTGCTTTCTATCTATGTTGGTACTCATGGGTTTATCTATCAATATAGCATCTAAACATCTTTCTCGATAAAGTTGTCACTGAGCTCCAGTAGAAAAGACGGAATTCAACATGGAAAGATATTTCCAGGGCTTTGAGGCTCCGAAAGGTGGTGGTGCTGGGAAACTTGTACAATTGTAATTGAGCTTTTTCAACTGTGTGGTTAAATGGACACTTTTTTTTAGTGCTGTGAATCCAGCATCTACAAGGAGCATTTAAGATTGTTTAAATTAAATAGGTTTTAAAAAACATTCTGCTGAGCTTTAGAAGAATCCACAGATATTAACCTTTGCCATCTTCCATAAAAAAATATGAGAAAGCCCTTGCTGTACCTTGAGGCAAACACCTCCCCTATTGCATTCAGAATGGATATTCTAATCACCATACCAAGTCCATTTAGAAGATGGCTTCCCACCAAATTCAAGGAAAGGATATCTCTTGACCAAATTCTTTTAAAAGATTATTTTTATATTTTTCTTTAACTATTTTTGATCAGTATGTTTACCATACTAGTGATGCAATTCAGACAAACTTACAACATTTGCCCTGATCATCACAAGGGATTTTAAACCTATTACTCCCTCAGCTACACATCATTGTTCCATTAAAGCTGGCAATGGCAGTTTGTCCATTATCAAGATCTACATAAAGTTGTTTCTTCCTCAAGAGAAATTAATGGATGTCCACCCATTTCCTTACAAGTTGTCTCTGATTTCATTGTGGCCAAACTTTCATAGCCCTTCTAATATCCCCTACATCCTAACTTTCAGAAAAGCTGAGTGTAACGGGTGCTGGCCTAAGAGGCACTGAACCAGCCCCTGTTAGCTCAGCTCTTGCTAGCTCAGCTCCCATTAAGGGGAAGTAATTGGAATGGGCAGGGTGTGGCTCATTAAAGGGCTGCAAGGTAATCACCTATGAGCTTTATGGGGAGGAGGCCTATAAAGCTAGCAGGAAGGAACAGGAACGGGGGGGACAGGAAAGGGAGGAGTTAGAGATCGCTGTTCCCAGCTAGCTACAGGAGCTAGCTGTTCCCCAGGTGGCTACCTGAGTAATATTGAAGCATCCAGAACTGTATATAAGTGGTGGTGGAAACGCACGCAGCGAAACAAAAGGCACTGGGGTTTGGAAAAGACTGGTCTCCGACTGATTTGTACCATGAGCAAGGAAGGGCTCGTCTACACTGAGGTTTTCCCTTGTTCAGGTGAGAATGATCTTAGCCAGGTAGGTTTGGACACAGTTCTACTGACTCGCCACATCCCTTTTTTAAAAAACTGCAGTTTATTGATAAAGAAGAAATAAGATGGATAAGATTCATCAATTGGATTCAAGATAATAAAAATATACTACACCATACTGTTTCTTTTTATGTATCATTTCATATATAGGATTTACTCCGACCTACACAGAAGTGCACAGGCCCTGAATGGGTCATCTCAATAATTAAATTCAGCTTATTTAACCTTGAGAAAATAAGCTTAGATAATCAGGGGGAAAGAAACAATAATACGGAAAATATACAAGCGTTCCAAATAAAATAAAACCACACATTTCTGTCTCATTTTTTCAACATTTATTCCTGGGGTAGGAACGCCTCCGAGCACTGTGTGTCCAAAACATGACGCAGTGGATTAGTTCTGTCAGTTTTAGGAGAGATTCTTCCCATTTTAGCAGACATTTTAGGAAACTGTTCTTATCTTAACCTCCGCTGTCTAAAGTATTATTCACAGACCGTGTGTCCCTACACTTTAAGGCACAATCCCTCACTGGTCTGGATTGAACCCCAGAACATGACAGACTTCTTCCAAGCTCTAAATGTGCTTTGGGACTGGCACACCTCCAAAGATCACCCTTGATTCATGTCTGAAGTATAAAGGAGAAACTGTATACATTTAGGATTTGCCATGCCACCCCAGTTCTTCTCACACAATCCTTTCCCTACTTCTATGAAATGAAACATACTTTTTCCAAGAAGGGAGGGACACATTTACAGTTCATGTCAAGCTCCCAACCAACTCAATACAGATTCCTGCTGTAAAAAACATTATTTCAAACAAATCTTCCTTCCCCAGTGGATAACCATTCTCTGGGGCTCTCATCCACACTTCTACAACCACTGTTCCACCACAACCCACACCACACAAAATGCAGTCAAAAAGGAATTCTCTTCTACTAAACTAATGGGAAAGAACTACATAAGAGTCAAACTCTCTCCCCAGTCCCACACTCATGAGTCCTGGAACAGAAGAAAACTCAAATGGCACTGAAATAACAGCCTGTGGGAAACAAATACAGTTTCAAAACCTTAGCATTGGTTTTCCTTTGTGCCTGAATGTGAGAAGAGGAAAACCGAAAGGTTCTTTCTTCATCTCTTATTTCCCCCTCTCTGAAGGGGAAGGATGTTGATAAATTGGAGAGGATTCAGGTAAGAGTCATGAGAAAGATTATAGGATTAGAAAATATTCCTTATAGTGATTGAGCTCCTTGAGTCTATCTATTTAGCTTAACAAAGAGAAGGTTAAGGGGTAACTTGATTTCAGTGTATGTACCTACATTGAGAACAAATATTTAATGGTGGGCTCTTCAGTCTAGCAGAGAAAGGTATAACACGATCCAATAGCTGGACGCCAAAGCTAGTCAAATTCACACTAGAATTAAGGCGTACATTTTTAATGGTGAGATTAATTAACCATTGGAACAACTTATTAAAGGTTATGGTGGATTCTCCACTACTGACAATTTTTAAATCAAGACTGGATTTTTTTTCTGAAAGATCTACTTTAGGACTTATTTTAGGGAAGTTCTGTGGCTAGTGTTATACAGGAAGTCAGACTAGATCATCACAATGGTCCCTCCTGGCCTGGAATCTATGATTTTGGAAGGAAGGAACAGAAGAGATAGGAAGTTACTATATTTCCAGTAGTGAATATAGCAGGGCCTTATTACAGGTCTTGTCTACATGAACAATTAGACAGGGGAAGCTGGGGTGTGAATCTACAGGGTACTTATTTGCCCCTAATTGTCTGTGTTGACCCTGCTAATGGGTGTTAATTGTTCATTACAGCGCTTTGATCTAGTCCTCTTTGAAACAAGACTAGCTCAAAGCCCATTAACAAACTGCTAATGTGCTACTCCTAGGGGAATTCTGTGCAAAAATTCTGCAAAATTCTGCATATTTTGTCAAAACAACACAAAATAATCACAGCAGTTTCAATTATTTTGATAATTTATTTGGGTATTTATTTCGAAATATCTGTGAACAAGTACGTCTGTACAATACAAACAAAAAAAGATTCAGGAAATGTTTTTGACAAACAGATTCCTTAGTAAGCATATTAATAAATAACTGGGTAATAATTCATTTGAAGTACAATAAAGAAACATATTTCCCACACTTCAGAAAAAGTGCAAAGGTTTGGGAAAGTCAGGAGTAATGGAGGAGCTGAGGGAGAGGGAAATCATTGCTGGGAGGGAGCCTGGGAGTGAACATGGAGGGTTGTTGGGTCAGGGTGGGAGAAGTATGGAACAGATTTTTGGGGAGGCAGGGGAGGGATTGTTAGGTAGTTGGGGAGCCTCTCCCATGCAGAACCTGGCTGATCCCTAGCCTCTCCCAGTCAGGCAACCTGCCCCTGTCCCCATGTGTCCCTGCATTCCTCTTCCCCCATTCCCATAGGTCTCTACACCCCCACTCAGCCACTCCTTCTCCCCCCATCCCCATGTGGTCCTGCATTCCCCAGATCCCCATGTGGCCCTGCACCCCCATTCCCATTTAGCCCCTTCCCCAGTGTGTCTCCCCCATAGCCTTTTTGAACCCCAGTCTATGTGACCCCCTCCCCGAGAAGCCCCATTTGCCCTGCTCTCTCTGTCCCCTCCATAACCCATACCCCTTCACCTGACCCCGCAGGGCATTGTGAAGAACACAGCCTCCTCCTCCCAATTGGCTGCTGGCTGCTATTTTCGGAGAGCTGTCTGCCTTCTGTTCTGCAGTCACAGCAGCCCTGGGTGGGTGAAAGGTATAACTGCAGATGCTCTCTGGCAGAATGCATTTTCTACAGAGGAAAAAAAAAAAATGTCACGGGAGACCTGAATTTGGCACGTGCACAATGGTGCAGAATTCCCCCAGGAGAAACGTGCATCAACAGACTCCACATGGACAGTTAGACCATGACAGTTTAGTTTCCTTCCCCAGCTTGCTGTTGTTTAATTGTTCATGTAGACAAGTCCTTACAGTAAGGGATCGTTTGGAGCCCTGCCTGTCCATAGTTGAAAACATTCAGTTTAGAGTAAGGAATATACAGAATGCAGGACGAGAAATGACACCTGTTAATATGCCGTCATTAACAGCCAAAATCTCAGGCCTAAAGTTATCTGAAGTGGCTTACACATTGTAATTTTGAAAAGAGAAAAGCTTATTTGCTGTATATTTTTAGGGTACAAAAGCAATGGATATAATATTACTAAATTGTGTAAGAAACTCACATTGATTTTAGGAGAAAGATCCAAGAGAAAAAAAAATATGAAAAGAGTGTGGAACAATAATACACTAGGACTCTGATTAAGCAGAGCACTTAACTATGTGCTTATCTGCTTTGCAGGATCAGGACCTAAATTTGGTGGCATAAAAGGAACTGTAAATTTATAATGTAATAAAAGTATATAAGAATACTTATTTAACAGGTGAAATAAAGGTTCTGGGGGAATTTAAGGGACATGAGATGATCTACACAGTTTTGTACCTTAATAGCCCTCATGGAATTATGAGTTTCAAAGGCCTGGTCTACACTATGAGTTTAGGTCGACTTTAGCAGCGTTAAATCGAATTAAGCCTGGACACGTTCACACGACGAAGCCCCTTCTTTTGACTTAAGGGGCCCTTTAAACCGGTTTCTTTACTCCACCTCCGACGAGGGGATTAGCGATAAAATCGGCCTTAGCAGGTCGGAATTGGGGTAGCGTGGATGGAATTCAACGTTATTGGCTTCCAGGAGCTATCCCACAGTGCTTCATTGTGACCGCTCTGGACAGCACTCTCAACTCAGATGCACTGACCAGGTAGACAGGAAAAGCCCCGTGAACGTTTGAATTTAATTTCTTGTTTGCCCAGCGTGGAGAGCACAGGTGGCCATGCAGAGCTCATCAGCACAGGTAACAGTGATGGAGTCCCAGGATCGCAAAAGAGCTCCAGCATGGACCGAACGGGAGATATGGGATCTGCTCGCCATATGGGGAGATGAATCAGTGCTAGCTGAACTCCGTAGCAGTAAACAAAATGGCAAAGTATTAGAAAAGGTCTCCAAGGCCATGAAGGACAGAGGCCATAACAGGGACGCACAGCAGTGCCACATGAAAATTAAGGAGCTAAGGCAAGCCTACCACAAAGCCAGAGAGGCAGACGGAAGGTCCGGGGGAGAGCCGCAAACATGCCGCTTCTATGCGGAGCTGCATGCCATGCTAGGGGGTGCAGCCACCATTACCCGAACTGTGTGCTATGACTCCGTCACTGGAGAAACACACAGGAAAGTGGGTTTGGGGTATGAGGAAGAGGAGGATGAAAATAATGTAGATAGTTCACAGCAGCAAGGAAGCGGAGAAACCGGTTTCCCCAACAGCCAGGATATGTTTATCACCCTGGACCTGGAACCAGTAACCCCCGAACTCATCCAAGGCATGCTCCCAGACCCTGAGGGCACACAGGGGACCTCTGGTGAGTGTACCTTTGTAAATATTACACATGGTTTAAAAGCAAGCGTGTTTAATGATTAATGATTAATTTGCCCTGGCAATCGCAGCCAGTACAGCTACAGGAAAAGTCTGTTAACGTGTATGGGGATGGAGCGGAAATCGTCCAGGGACATCTTCAGAAAGCTCTCCTTCATGTACTCCCAAAGCCTTTGCAAAAGGTTTCTGGGGAGGGCTGCCTTATCCCGTCCGCCATGGTAGGACACTTTACCATGCCAGGCTAGTAGCACGTAGTCTGGAATCATTGTATAACAAAGCATGGCAGCATATGGTCCCGGTGTTTGCTGGCATGCAGACAACATCCATTCCTTATCTCTCTTTGTTATCCTCAGGAGAGTGATATCATTCACGGTCACCTGGTTGAAATGGGGTGATTTTATTAAGGGGATATTCAGAGGTGCCCGTTCCTGCTCTGCTGAACAGAAATGTTCCCCGCTGTGGGGCGGGGGAGGGGTGAAGTGATCATCCCCGAGAATTGGGTGTAGGGGGGATAGTTGGGTTTGTGCTGCATGTTAACCCGGAAACCGCAGCCCCTCCTTTTACATTGCAAACCCATTTTAAATGGCCAACCCAATGGGTACTTGGTATGGGAAATGAGGGCGCTACTGTTTGAAACCATTCCCACATGTTAAGAAGGTTAAAAAAGCCAAAAGACTGTGGCTTACCATGGCTGTCTGCAAGCCGAAATCTGTTGCCTGGCACTGCGTGAGTGCTCTCTCACACCAAACCGGCAGGCCCTCAATATAAGAGGAAAAATGCGAGCTTGTAACGGAAACACATGTACTGTGTAATGTGAACAGCAAAATTTAACGTGAAAGAGTGTACCCATTGTTCTCTAAAATGTGTCTTTTTTGACCACCTCTCCCTTCTCCTCCACCAGCTGCAAATGTTTCTCCTTCACAGAGGCTAGTGAAGATTAGAAGGAGAAAACGGCAGACTTGGGATGACATGTTCACAGAGCTCCAGATGTCCTCCCACGCTGAAAGAGCATAGCAGAATGCGTGGAGGCAGTCAATGTCAGACTACAGAAAAGCACAGTATGAACGAGAGGAGAGGTGGCGGGCTGAATCGCGGGATGAACAGAGCAAGTGGCGGGCTGAAGACGATAGGTGGCGTCAGCTTGCAGACAGAAGGCAAGAGTCGATGCTCCGGCTGCTGGAGCATCAAACTGATATGCTCCAGCGTATGGTTGAGCTGCAGGAAAGGCAGCAGGAGCAGAGACCGCCGCTACAGGCCCTGTGTAACCAACAGCCCTCCTCCCAAAGTTCTATAGCCTCCTCATCCAGATGCCCAAGAACACAGTGGGGGGGGCCTCCGGCCACCCAGTCACTCCACCCCAGATGATTGCCCGAGCATCAGAAGGCTGGCCTTCAATAAGAGTTAAAGTTTTAAACTGCAGTGTGTCCTTTTCCTTCCCTCCTCCCCCACCAATCCCGGGCTACCTTGGCAATTTTCCCCCTAGTTGTGTGATGAATTAATAAAGAATGCATGAATGTGAAGTAACAATGACTTTATTGCCTCTGCAAGCGGTGCTTGAAGGGGGGAGGGGAGGGTGGGGTGGTTGGTTTACAGGAAAATAGAGTGAACTAGGTGGGGGGGTGGGGCGGAGGGTTCATCAAGGAGAAAAACAGAAGTTTTACACCGTAGCCTGGCCAGTCACAAAACTCGTTTTCAAAGCTTCTCTGATGCGCACTGCGCCCTGCTGTGCTTTTCTAACCGCCCTGGTGCCTGGCTGCGCCTAATCAGCGGCCAGGAGATGTGCCTCAACCTCCCACCCCGCCATAAATGTTTCCCCCTTACTCTCACAGATACTGTGGAGCGCACAGCAAGCAGCAATAACAATGGGGATATTCTTTTCACTGAGGTCTGAGCGAGTCAGTAAGCTGCGCCAGCACGCTTTTAAACATCCAAATGCACATTCCACCACCATTCGGCACTTGCTCAGCCTGTAGTTGAACAGGTCCTGACAACTGTCCAGGCTGCCTGTATACGGCTTCATGAGCCATGGCATTAAGGGGTAGGCTGGGTCCCCAAGGATAACTATAGGCATTTCTACATCCCCATATTTTCTGGTCCGGGAAGAAAGTCCCTTCCTCCAGCTTTCGAAACAGACCAGAGTTCCTGAAAACGCAAGCATCATGTACCTTTCCCGGCCATCCCACGTTGATGTTGGTGAACCGTCCCTTGTGATCCACCAGGGCTTGCAGCAGCATTGAAAAGTAAGCAAGTCACAAAGGTCCATGAAAGTGCCCTTACGCATGTGAAAGTTTCGCAGCCACTGGGAATCGTCCCACACCTGCAGCACGACGCGGTCCCACCAGTCTGTGCTTGTTTCCCGGGCCCAGAATCGGCGTTCCATGGCATGAACCTGCCCCACGTCTGCCAGCACCTAGATTGCTGATGAAGACTACCAGTCATACTGCACCGTCTACTGCCAAAAGGCAATTAGCTGCTGCTGTGTAGCAATGCAGTACTACATCTGCCGGCACCCAGAGGACATATGGTGACGGTGAGCTGAGCTGAGCGGGCTCCATGCTTGGCGTGGTATGTTGTCTGCACAGGTAACCCAGGTAAAAAGGCACGAATCAACTGTCTGCCATTGCTCTGACGGAGGGGGAGATGCCTGACGACATGTACCCAGAACCCCCTGCGACACTGTTTTGCATCATTCAGGCATTGGGATCTCAACCCAGAATTCCAATGGGCAGCGGAGACTGCGGGAGCTGTGGGATAGCTACCCACAGTGCAACGCTCCGAAAGTCGACGCTAGCCTCGGTACTGTGGACGCGATCCGCCAACTTCATGCACTTAGAGCATTTTATGTGGGGACACACACAATCGGCTGTATACAACCCATTTCTATAAAACTGGCTTCTATAATTCGACCTAATTTCGTAGTGTAGACATACCCAAAGACAGAAAATATCTTGAATGTCCAAAGTCTTTCTAGTTTTTAAGGACAGGTTTGAATGTATTAAAGTATGAAATGTCTGGCCAATTTATCATGATTCTCTTCCACCTCATCAAAATATCAAGAAGGAATCAGACATCTCATTTTCTGCTTCAAGCTCTGGCTTCTCAAAGGTCGAATTGGAAAAAGGAGAAGGAAGATATCCCATTTTCATGCCAAAATGAAACTGAAGCCAAGTTTCCTAAAACAAACATACACTATACTTGTTCACTATGTAAAACACAATCTAGTGGTTATCATTCTAAAGTGGAAAGAGACTGCTGCAGAATTAATAGACTAGCGGTGAGATTGAAAGGAATCTGAAGTGTGGTTTCTATTGCATTAACTCAGCATCAATAATATGGTCCAGCAACAAGAGCACCAAAGTGAGAGCAATGAGTCCTAAGTTTTATTTCTAGATCTGTCATTGACAAATTGTGTAACCTTGGCAAGTCCTTGAGTTCTGTTCCTCAGTTTCCTCACTTGGAAGATAGAGGTAATGATTATGATTGCTCTTTATAATTACATCAGAGAGATAAAAACCAGGGAGGGAGAAGAACTAATTAAACTAAAAGGCAATGTTGGCACAAGAATAAACAGATATAAACTGGCCATAAACAAGTCTAGGCTAGAGATTAGAAGAAGGTTACTAACCAGCAGAGGAGTATGATTTTGGAACAACCTTCAACAAAAGTAACGGGGAGACAACTAGTTTTAAAATTATGCTTGATAAATTTATAAATTGTGTCATATTTCAGAGTAACTGCACTTGCATTCCCCCCTCTACAGCCCCTAGCGAGCATTTACTTAAGATTTCTGTCTCCCTCATTCCCCAGCAAACCAGTCTATCTAAAGGCCAGCACCTGATCTTTGCTTTCTCTTCGGGGATTCTAAACAATATATTGCTAGCAGTTACAAGTTATCACATAGCTTTTTCTAAGCAAGCACATTTATTCTTAAGGTAAAAGCAACACAGAGAAAACAAAAACAATAGGAGTTCCTATACACATGCTAGCAGCTTACCAGAGGTCACACGAGTCTTATAGGTCCCTAGTAGGTCAAAGTCTTTCCAACCCTTCTGCAAGGGACAGAAAGTCCTGTCCTGTCTTCTTGCTTGATTAGGAAGAAGGCTCTGATTGAGTTTAAACCTAGACTTTTTATATCAAAAGCCCTTTCTTTGCTGGTTGATCTCTGGAAAACCCAGCTTGAACCATATAAGGAAGCCTTCCCGGGAGTTGGTACCTCTCTAGAGGTTTGTCACAGGATGCTTCTTTGGCTACCCAGTAGGCAGTGTAGTCTAACCTGTTTTTGTGGTCTCCTAGTCACAAACACAGAGTCCATTTCTTTTCCATCACGTATATACCTTTAATTCTCAGTTTCCAAACATGACAGGATATAGCTCAGGTGTACAGCAGCAGGAGCCTTTTACACAGCTTTTCTCCTCGATACAGCTTACCTCCCTTACTTCCTGTTCCTCCCAATTATATATCCTCCCCATTACTAAGCCAATTACCTCATTAGACCAACAACTATGACCAAGGGTCAGTAATCCCCACCAGGAACAGGTTTGATTCCAATTAAGCCTGCAACATTCTCTGTGTTGCAGCAACTTCAGGGACTGGGACGCTACAACTAGCTCTCTGTCACAAGGTGTTTATAGCCTAAGTGATTCACCTTAATCACCCTCCACTGGAAGAGCTAAAAATCAACCCTCCCTCCCTAGAGTTGCACACAATCCCTGGCCCAGATTGATACATAAATCATTCAGAACCGTAACACAATACCTTCCCCCAAATGAAATTACATGACAGGGTTATCTGCAGTAGCAGGGGACTAGATTCAATCATAAAATCATAGAACTGGAAGGAACTTGAGAGGTCTCCACAGTTTGTACAGAGCATTTTGAATTTTAATCCTATCCTCCAAAGCACTTGTAATCCCTCACAGCTTGGTATCATCCGCAAACTTTATAATTGTACTCTCTACGGCATTATCTAAATCACTGATGAAGATATTGAACAGAACCGGACACAGAACTGATCTCTGCGGGACCCCACTTATTATGTCCTTCCAGCATGACTGTGAACCACTGACGACTACTCTCTAGGAACGGTTTTCCTGCCAGTTATGCACTCACCTTATAGGTTTCAGAGTAGCAGCCGTGTTAGTCTGTATCCGCAAAAAGAACAGGAGTACTTGTGGCACCTTAGAGCCTAACAAATTTATTAGAGCATAAGCTTTCGTGGACTACAGCCCACTTCTTCGCTCCATCTAGGTTACATTTCCCTAGTTTGTTTATGAGACGGTCATGCGAGACAGTATCAAAAGCTTTACTAAAATCAAGATATACCATCTTATATCTAGGCTTCCCGCCTATCCACAAGGCTTATTACCCTGTCAAAGAAGGCTATCAGGTTGACATGATTTGTTCTTGACAAATCCATGCTGACTATTACTTATCACCTTATTATCTTCTAGATGTTTGCAAATTGATTGCTTAATTATTTGCTCCATTAGTTTTCCAGATACAGAAGTGAAGCTGACTGGTCTGTAATTTCCTGGGTTGTCCTTATTTCCCTTTTTATAGATTGGCACTATATTTGCCCTTTTCCAGTTGTCTGGAATCTCTCCTGTCTTCCATGACTTTTCAAAAATAATTGCTAATGGCTCAGATATCTCCTCAGTCAGTTCCTTGAGTATTCTAGGATGCATTTCATCAGGCCCTCATAGTATCATTAGTGCCCACATGGATGAGTAGCATGGGGTAGTAGTGAGAGGGCCGCATGATCCTCGACAATCCCTTCATAATGACTTGGATATGGGCCCCTGGCAGGCAGCATACTTCCTGGGATACCATGTCAGGGCGCCTGATGAGTGCCTCTGTCCCCCCCAGAAGAGAGTAACCAACCACCACCACACTATGTTTCCTCCTGGGAGTGGTGGCTGCGATCCTCCCAGCCTTGGGAGTACATGGCTTCTCCTCCTCCACCTTTGAGGGTGATTCCTTATCACTCATTGCCAGGGCAGCATATCGGTTTTCCATCACCACGGTGGGTGGGTTGGGAGTAGGGATGGAGCCCTGCTTGCTGCCATAAGTAAACAGCTGCCTGTGTCCTCCCTGTGTCAGAGCCATATCCTCCTCCCCTGGTGATGTGACAGCAGTCCTCTGTAGCTGGATAGCTTCCTCAGCCTTGCATGTCTTCATATGAATACTCTCGAAGAACTCCTCATGGGAACAGATGCTCCTCAGCCTAGCCACCTCTTCCTGTAGCCTTCTCACCTGCTTCCTGAGAGATTCCACCAGCAAGCACCTTTCACACTGGATGGTCCCCGGAGCCTGGCTTTCTGTGAGTAGGAAATGCAGGCCACAGTCTCTGCAAACCCACACCAGGATCTGGGTAGAGGCATTCATGGTTAGGTTGTCTGTCTGGATACAGGAGCAGGTGGAGGAGACAGGAACAGTGTTGGCAGTGGTGATGTGGCCCTTCCTAACCATTATATAACCGATTATATTTCAACTCCCTCTGAAACTCCCCTGTTTGCGGTCCCTGTTCGCTAGCTAATCCAGAAGGTTCCTTCCAGTCCTATCTCATATGTTTCTATGATCATCTATCTTTGTAAAGTACTGAGAGCTAAGGATAGAAAGCTCTATATAAGAAAGCTCACATAAAAAAGAATCTAACACATCAGGAAAGGACAGACAAATAAACAGTGACAAGTTTTTAAAGTGCTTGTACACAAATGCTAGAAGTCTAAATAATAAGGTGGGTGAACTAGAGTGCCTCGTGATAAAGGAGGATATTGATATAATAGGCATCACAGAAACCTGGTGGACTGAGAGCAATCAATGGGACACAATCATTCTAGGGTACAAAATATATCGGAAGGACAGATCAGGTCGTGTGGGGGGCGAGTGGCACTATATGTGAAAAAAAATGTAGAATCAAATGAAGTAAAAATCTTAAGTGAATCCACATGTTCCATAGAATCTCTATGGATAGAAATTTCATCTCTAATAAGAATATAACATTAGGGATCTATTATAGACCACCTGACCAAGACAGAGATAGTGATGATGAAATGCTAAGGGAAATTAGAGAGGCTATCAAAATTAAGAACCCAATAATAGTGGGGGATGTCAATTATCCCCACATTGACTGGGAACATTTCACTTCAGGACGAAATGCAGAGATAAAATTTCTCGATACTTTAAATGACTGCTTCTTGGAGCAGCTGGTACGGGAACCCACAAGGGGAGAGGCAACTCTAGATTTAGTCCTGAGTGGAGGGCAGGAGCTGGTCCAAGAGGTAACTATAACAGGACCGCTTGGAAATAGTGACCATAATACAATAGCATTCAACATCCCTGTGGTGGGAAGAACATCTCAACAGCCCAACACTGTGGCATTTAATTTCAAAAGGGGGAACTATGCAAAAATGAGGGGGTTAGTTAAACAGAAGTTAAAAAGTACAGTGACTAAAGTGAAATCCCTGCAAGCTGCATGGGCACTTTTTAAAGACACCATAATAGAGGCCCAACTTCAATATATATCCCAAATTAAGAAACAAAGTAAAAGAACTAAAAAAGAGTCACCGTGGCTTAACAATCACGTAAAAGAAGCAGTGAGAGATAAAAAGACTTCCTTTAAAAAGTGAAAGCCAAATCCTAGTGAGGCAAATAGAAAGGAGCATAAATGCTGCCAAATTAAGTGCAAGAATTTAATAAGAAAAGCCAAAGAGGAGTTTGAAGAATGGCTAGCCCAAAACTCCAAAGGTAATAACAAAATGTTCTTTAAGTATATCAGAAGCAGGAAGCCTGGGCCCCTTGATGATCGAGATACAAAAGGAGCGCTTAAAGACGATAAAGTCATTACGGAGAAACTAAATGGATTCCTTGCTTCAGTCTTCACGGCTGAGAATGTTAGGGAGATTCCCAAACCTGAGCCGGCTTTTGTAGGTGACAAATCTGAGGAACTGTCACAGATTGAAGTGTCACTAGAGGAGGTTTTGGAATTAATTGATAAACTTAACATTAACAAGTCACCGGGACCAGATGGCATTCACCCAAGAGTTCTGAAAGAACTCAAACGTGAAGTTGCAGAACTATTAACTAAGGTTTGTAACCTGTCCTTTAAATCAGCTTCTGTACCCAATGACTGGAAGTTAACTAATGTCACGCCAATATTTAAGAATGGCTCTAGAGGTGATCCCGACAATTACAGACCGGTAAGTCTAACGTCGGTACCGGGCAAATTAGTCCAAACAATAGTTAAGAATAAAATTGTCAGACACATAGAAAACCAAACTGTTGAGCAGTAGTCAACATGGTTTCTGTAAAGGGAAATCATGTCTTACTAATCTATTAGAGTTCTTTGAAGGGGTCAACAAACATGTGGACAAGGGGGATCCAGTGGACATAGTGTACTTAGATTTCCAGAAAGCCTTTGACAAGGTCCCTCACCAAAAGCTCTTAAGTAAAGTAAGTTGTCATGGGATAAAAGGGAAGGTCTTTTCATGGATTGAGAACTGGTTAAAAGACTGGGAACAAAGGGTAAAGAATTAATGGTAAATTCTCAGAATGGAGAGGGGTAACTAGTGGTGTTCCCCAAGGGTCAATTCTCAGACCAATCCTATTCAACTTATTTATAAATGATCTGGAGAAAGGAGTAAACAGTGAGGTGGCAAAGTTTGCAGGTGATACTAAACTGCTCAAGATAGTTAAGGCCAAAGCAGACTGTGATGAACTGCAAAAAGATCTCACAAAACTAAGTGACTGGGCAACAAAATGGCAAATGAAATTTAACGTGGATAAATGTAAAGTAATGCACATTCGAAAAAATAACCCCAACTATACATACAATATGATGGGGGCGAATTTAGCTACAACAAGTCAGGAAAAAGATCTTGGACTCATCGTGGATAGTTCTCTGAAGATGTCCACGCAGTGTGCAGATGCGGTCAAAAAAGCAAACAGGATGCTAGAGATCATTAAAAAGGGGATAGAGAATAAGACTGAGAATATATTATTGCCCTTATATAAAATCGATGGTATGCCCACATCTCAAATACTGCATACAGATGTGGTCTCCTCATCTAAAAAAAGATATACTGACACTAGAAAAGGTTCAGAAAACAGCAACTAAAATGATTAGGGGTTTGGAACGGGTCCCATATGAGGTGAGATTAAAGAGGCTAGGACTCTTCAGCTTGGAAAAGAGGAGACTAAGGGGGATATGATAGAAGTATATAAAATCATGAGTGATGTGGAGAAAGTAGATAAGGAAAAGTTATTTACTTATTCCCATAATACAAGAACTAAGGGTCACCAAATGAAATTAACAGGCAGCAGGTTTAAAACAAATACAAGGAAGTTCTTCTTCATGCAGCGCACAGTCAACTTAACTGTGCCCTGAGGAGATTGTGAAGGCTAGGACTATAACAACGTTTAAAAGAGAACTGGATAAATTCATGGTGGTTAAGTCCATTAATGGCTATTAGCCAGGATGGGTAAGGAATAGTGTCCCTAGCCTCTGTTTGTCAGAGGATGGAGATGGATGGCAGGAGAGAGATCACTTGATCATTGCCTGTTGGTTCACTCCCTCTGGGGCACCTGGCATTGGCCACTGTCGATAGACAGGATACTGGGCTAGATGGACCTTTGGTCTGACCCGGTACGGCCGTTCTTATGGCAATAATAATAATCATAACAACAACAACAATACTAAAGATTCACTGAAGATATGGCAGAATGGAGGTGCATGACATTTTCATTTAGAAAGTTCAGTATGTGATTTTTTGTTTTTCACAGAAACATTTCAGTTCTTTAAATTTACAACTCTGAAATATCTAAAACATATTATAGTCTTATGCTTTTGAATTATTTGAAAAATCATAAATAGAAATTTGAGAATATATCTAATTTAGAGAATGAGAAAATTCCCTTTAGACGTCTCTTTCTCCTTAATGAATTTTTGTAACATTTTATTAATTTCTACAGTGCCTCTCTCTCTCTCTCTCTCTCTGCAGCAGCTAGGCACTTTAATTACAGACAATAAACCACAAAAGAACAAAATAAAAACAGTTAATCAAATGCTAATAAATGAAGCTTGCATCTTGTCCTGAAGGTTGCTAGATTAAAAACTCTGATGGACTTTCAAATACAGTGAATTCCAATGTGAGACCCTTAATTGAGAAAGTCTTGCCTCTAAACATGAAGTATTCAGTATGTTCAGGTAGCACACACTTCTCATCTTATCATTACTGTCTTTACAGGTTATAGGGTGAAAGATGGTATCTCAAGTAATGAAGTCCCCAAAGATTTAAATTGTTAAAGATCACCATCTAAGATAAATTAACTCATGGCAGTGAACCTCACCACTCAGGAAACAAGCAGCTGCATTCTGCAGTAGCTGGAGATAGTAGGTGGACTTCAGGGTAACCCTACATAGCGGGCACTGCAACAGCCACACCAGGAGGTAAAGACATAGAAGACTGCTCTCAGGTTCATAATGCAAGGAAATGAGTAGTCTTCTGGCTAGCTGGAGATGCTGAATGGCACTATGAACCATAATACTATCTGAGAATTCCAATAGGACTCTGACACTATCAATCATTTTGCATAAAATTGGATACACAAAATGAGAAGTGTGCGCAGACCCAGCCTCCACTCCTCCATGTTTCTCATTACCAACAAACATCCGTTCTTATCCAATTTGAGCTACAGGCAGTTCAACTTCATCCAGATTGCTCTTTAAATATACATTGGAAAAGTAATGAGACTGTAGAATCTGAGTTCAATAGAAAAGAATTGTAGAGGCAAGTATCATCAGTATAGTGGTAACACAAGAGCTTCCTGATCACACCCTAATGGTTTCATACTAGCATTGGGAAAAAAAGGAACAGGGAAGGACACAAGATGGAAATTTGTAGGACCCCACATGCTAGTGCCTTTGGAGAGAAACAATTGCTCAGCAGATGTTTTTAGTACTTTTCCAAGAAGGAGTGATCTGACAGAATTAGCATGGACACATTATCTTGTTCATTAAGAGAACATAAACAGTCATATCAATACAGTTTTAGTCCCATGCCAAAGTGAACACTGACCAACAGAGATCAAAGAAAATTGTGAAATCCAAACAGGGCTGGCACAACATCAATATTCAGAACTTCTACTGGTGAACCAGAGAAACTATCGATAAAGACAGCAGTGCCTCAAGGATCAGAACTGAGCCGTTTCTTGTTTATATTTGTCCTGGATATCCTCACAAGGAACATACAGAAGGAGGCACCTTGGTGCATGCTGTTTTCAGATTCTATTGCTTTACGCCAATGGTCTCCAAACGTTTCATGTCATGCCCCCCCACAGCTGTGGTTGGGAACTGGGAGCGGGGCCACGGCTCCAGAGGGGTGGGGAGCGCGGACGGGGTGAGGTGGCCAAGACTGGGGCCAGAGCTGCAGCCAGGGCTGGGAGCCAGGGGCTGCAGCAGGGGCGGGGATTGCAGCGGGGCCAGGGGCTGCAGCGGGCTGGGAGCCGGGGGCTGAGGCCAGAGCTGGTGGCTGGAGATGTGGCCAGGCCAGGAGCAGAACCACATCCAGGGCCGCATAAGTGCTAGGGTCAGAGCAGGGTTGGGTGATGCTCCCTCCCCGCCACCTGTGGGGGCTGGCCCAGGCCCATCACGCCCCCCTGAACTTTTCTCTGTGCCCCACAGTTTGGGGACCACTGCTCTAGGCAGTGAAGAGAAAGATGTAGAACAGGATCTGGATAAATGGAGAGTTGTGTTGGAGAGGCATGGGATCAAAATAAGCAGAGGAAAAATAGAGTACATGGTATGTAATTTCAAACATGTGAACACTGAAGAATTACCTTTGAAACTAGATGGGCAGACAATGGGAAAAACACAGAGTTTCAAGAACTGGATTCCACAATTCCACAATCTGGGGAAATGGGAAGATGGAATTAGAGCTCAGATAATAAATGCCTGGCTCAAATGGAGAGAGAGAAGTATTGTAGTATGTGATAAAAAGACACCAGTTACGATTAAAAGGGAAAGTTTATAAAACAGTGGCTCCTCCAGTTTTAATACATGGCGCTAAGCGTCGGACAAAGAAGAAACACGAGCAAATGATCTGTTCCACAGAAATGCAGATATTGAGATTGATGAGTGGTGTAAGCAACAAAGACCGCGGGAGGAATGTGTATGTTAGAAACATGCTCAAAGTAACACCCATAAATGAAAAAAAGAGAGAGTTCAGACAATTTGGTCCCAACAATTGTGCGCGCAGGACAGTCCAAAAGATCAAAAATGAAAGAAAAAGACAGAGAGGCTGATCCAAGAAGTAGTGGAGGGATGTTATAAAGGAAGACAGGTTAGCATGTGGTGTGCTAGAGAATATGGAATTGAACAGGACACTTTGGAGAGAGAGGACTTGCAGAGCAGACGCCATAGATGGGATTAACACAAGGAGGAGGAGGAACAAGAGAAAGAGCACACACATAGGAAAAATGAGCAATTTAGGAACAAAATACTATCACTGACTCATAATTAAACTAATATTCAGCCAAACTAGGGATAATGCATACTTTTCCAATGTATATGGTCAAATACATGCAAAAGACCCAGAAAAAATAGGCCATACAGGTCATTTTTGGGAAGCAAGACAAGACTGTTTATACATTTGTTGGCAAACAACAACTCACCACAGTTCTGGTATGAATATTTTGTGACTGAGATGCAAAAAACATGCAAAATGTCTATGCTTTAATGCCTCTGTCTATTTAATTCTATTGCAATATGTTTAGAACAGCTGAAGATGGCATTTACTTGCATAGGAAGATCTACCTGATTTAGTGACCTTGGAACTATAGTCCAATTGAGGAACTTTTTCACTTTCTCCAACAAAACCTAAAGAGATCCTATGAGTTGTTTGGGCATTAGACCTCTTCTTGGTTCAACTAATGATTATAAATGGCAAAGAATAACTAATTTAATTTGAAAAGGTCCTGACAGTGAGCGTAAGATTAGATTCACCTCAGGGAATTTCCTCAACCAATTTTTTAAAAAGCAGCTTGGTTCTAAGATGGTTGAAATAGAGGCTAAAATATATGTATTTAAATACTATAGCGGAAAGCTACAAAATGATGTTGACAAAAATGCTTAAAGAACAAAAAAAGGAAACTAAAATGGACTATATAGACAATAGTTATGGATTTAAAATGTTTCCTATGATAGGCTGACAGGATGATACAGGAACTGAAGATGCCAGTTGTTTGATTACAAAATGGTTTTTTAAAATTTTAGGAATTAGTTTAAAACTCCAGCAAGTAGCTAAAGCCCATAAAAAGATTATGGATCTACATTTTGTCCTGAAGAAACATGTAGAAATATAGGCATGTCAATTTTTCAAGATACAGATATTTGTTTTCCCTCAAGTCTCCAGAGTTTTTGGGTGAAAAATGCATAAAAAGGAGGATTCGGATTATCCCTTTTGATTAGGATGAGTATTATATATAATGAGACAAATTTACACCAGAAGGAAGTTGTAAAATTCTTGGACCAGCAGACATTAGCAATTAAGATAGGCTCTTAAGATTGTAACTTTGATGATCTTATTACTTTCATTAACTGATATGGATACATTGGGTCTGATACTGTTTTCAGTCAACCTGATTTACACTGGTGTAATTCAACTGACTTCAGAAGAATTATTCCTTATTAACATGTATGTCGGTGACCTCATAATCGGGCATGTTGTCTCCATAAGGGAAAATGTCGGATGTTTTATTGTAGCATTGGGTTATGTCTTTATTTAGTTAAGTGGATGGTGGCATATATGTTATCTGAGAAAAGTCTGACAAGCAATGAGAGCAATTACTTTTTGATGGTTTGAGAAACATGCACCTATAGAGGTGTAGAAGCTCACTGGCCAATTACTTCTTCAATATTCTCCTCCAGAACTAAGCAGGACATTAGGACATGATTGCTGCAGTGACATTCTAAGAAGGAATGGTACCTAGGGACACAGGACTGGAAGGGTCCTCCTGGGTCACTAAGTCCAGCCCCCTGCAATCAAAGGTAATCTAGTTATGTAATCCTGTTCACAAATTTACCCAGCCTCACCTTAAAAATAGTTTGCTCCCACTACTCCTATTGAAAGGCTACTGCAGAACCTCACTCCTCTGATCGTTAGAAAACCTTTTAATTTCCAGCCTGAATTTATTCGTAGCCAGTTTACATCCATTTGTTCTTGTGCCAACATTCTGTTCATCTTAAAGAGCTCTTCCTCTCTCCTTGGTGTTTATGTACTTATAGAGAGCAATCATATTCCTTCTAAACCATTTTGCTAGGCTAAACAAACCAAGCTCTTTTGGTCTCCTCTCGTAAGATTGGCTATCAATTCCTCTGATTATCCTCCTAACCTTTCTATGTACCTGTTTCAGTTTGAATTCAATAGTTTATCTTAGTAGGCATTGTTTATTGTATATTTTCTTCTGAGTAATTTGCTTGCAAATACATAGAGTAAACCGACATGGACTTTTTTCCTTACCTTGAAGACTTTTCTGGATACCTGCATTTGATGTCTTGTATAATTGATATAACTTCCAAATCAACTGTGAAGGACTCTAATGGTCTCTCTTTAGGAGAGCTTTTATGTAAAGACTTATTGATTATACATTTCATTTTTTTTCTTGTTAAATCTGGTGAGAACAGATTTTCTGTGCTATAGGTCGAAGCTGCATTATGCTTTGTACCTGTTTTCAAGACCCAAACAGCTCTGATCTGTTTTGTTAATCTCCCTGAGTAGCCTGCTTTTATTTTTACACATACACACGCACACACAAACAGAAAAACATTTAAATTTAAAATTTTGGTTTTAAAGTTGTGATGTACTTCGTACTCAACAATCCCATGCAAACAGGTTGTACAGAGACATGACATAAAATCTTATCTGTATCAACATCACATTTATGTTCAAAAGACCCCTTACATGTGGAGGTGATGGCCTAAGTAAAAAATACATTTATCATGCACTGTTAATATCACCACCTGTTCTCTGCTCACTAATCCATTTGCAGGGGATTACCTCTAACATTTCAAATCTCAGAACAGTGTTTTTTTTTAAAGTCATCTAGCTAAAGAAATGTTCTTCTTCCTCCGCTCAACTGTGGAAATTCCCCTCTTTGTTATGGGCAATATTCATTCCTGGATCAGTTTTTCTACATATCAAAGAGCCATAGCTTTGAAGCCCAGTATTTCTCAGCACTGCATGGCTAGAAACATGAAATTAATTCCTTTGAAAAGGGAAGACTCCAAGCTTCCTAATGGGGCTCAACAATCTAGTCTAGCCCTATTTAGGCCTGGAAAGGCTTAAAATATTTGACTTAAAATTGTCATTAAGGATTAGAAAATCTATTTAGATTTTATAAAGAAGTTTTTATGATTCCCTGCAAGTCTCATACAATTGGACTCATAGTAACTAAGGCATCTAGATGGTTGTTTAAGACAGATTTCACGGCAAAAATCAGCCAACTAGAAAACATACCAGCTTTATAATAATTGATACATTTGGCCAAGATTGAAATGCTGGCAGATCTGTGATTTTGAGGGGAAAAGCCTCCATTGGTTTTCAAAATTCAGCTGTCAAAGGAGAACCCCTATCCACAAGTGGGTTCGGTTCACTGAAGAAGCAAATATCATCTAAGGGCTTGTCTACATTGGCAATTTACAGCTCTGAAACTTTCTCGCTCAGGGCTGTGAAAAAACACCCCCCGAGTGCAGCAAGTTTCAGTGCTGATAACTACGTCCCTTGTGGAGGTGGTTTTTTAAGAGATCTGGGCGAAGTCTCTCCCAGCGCTCTTCTGCGACCATACAAGACACATTAAAGTGCTGCCACAGCTTTAGTGTTGCCAGTGTAGACTAGCCCTAAGTGAATCACTAAGAAAATTTCTGGGGGCAGAAGACTAATCATGGCAGAACAGTGATTCCTAGAGAAAAACTTATTCAGAAATAATTGAAGTTTCCAAAGTACAAGATGGAAGCAGTGTGCTCACCATGAGATATCAGAATATTTTAGATGAGGTTATGGAGGAATTGATGGAATTTTCTATTGTCTCTCCTGAGAAAGTCAGTAATACTCCTAGCCTTTTTAAACTAAGGCCTTTCACAAACCATCCCAACACACTGCAATCTAAACAACTTAGTCACATATTGATATACTACTGGCCACATATTTATCTTGGGTGGTCTTTAGACTTCCACTGACACTAATTTGCGTTATTCATATTTTTCAGGTGCAAGCACATAACTGCTGTCATTGGCTAAATCTCCTTTGTTCCTTTATCACTGACCTTGCCCCCTGGAGCCATTATTCTGCTATCAATCTCTGATGCAGTACAGGCATAACTTCTATTTGGAAAGTAATAGAATTTATAAAATATACTAGCTAAGCAACACTAACAGAAATACTGATGGATCAGCAGTCTTTTGAATCAGAAGCTGGATATTGCTTTAACAATATAAACATTGATTTCAAAAGTTATGCTGAGATTAAATAATGTGTATCACATATAGCTGTTTTCATCGAAAGGTTCAAAGTACTTTACAAAGGAAGTCAGTATCATTATCATAAACAACTTTGTTGTGGCTTAACCAGCTAGATAGTCATGGTGAACAATTTATTGTTCTCAAAAGTCATCAATAGACTCCAATACTGGGTGATGGAGGAAAGACCAGAAAACATAAGTATGTTCGCAAACGTCTGCTTGACAGAGAAAGAAAGTTAACTTAGGGGAAAGGAAAAGCAAATGGAAGGTATCTAACTGACAGTAACAAATTTTAGTAACTAGAACCCTGGCCAAAAAATGAAGAAAAAGCCCTAACACTTAGACATTCATTAGAAGATATTTTATTAAAAAAGCAGGACTAATGACAGACTGGACAGCATCCTGAAAGAAATTATATTTGATACAGACTGGAAATAGGGAGGAACATGGTAACTTTAAGATTGTGTCAAAGTGTGGCTAGGACAGTGAAAGTCTAATTAACATTCAAGAGAACCTAAAGCAAGAGAAGACAGAGCTGCCCAAAGGGAACATGGAAGGAAGAGAGGAAATGCTAAACACGTCTGAAAGAATCCAACACTTCAATTGGACAAGGACAGCTACTGCATGCAAATAGACTTTATCCCAAAAAAGCACTTTGCCAAGAGGTTTAAAAGGTTCCTTAGGAGTGCTGTGTGTTACATAAGAAGAAATTAGAAAAATAATGCAGCATATCTGGCAATTATATCTCTCAATAAAAGAGAATGCAATAGGTATTATGCCAGAGAACACAGGCTGATAAACTTTTTAGGGGCTGGATTTAAGTAAAACTCATTGTCAATTTGCTAAAATAAAATATTACTTTGCAGCTCAAATGGCAATGCAGGTGATTTGGGATACTGAACGCTGTAATACCTAGTTACAAGCTGTACAGGAAAGACACTACATCAAAGAGCTGTATGTAAAGGATATCATAGAATCTAGGAAGATAAATATTTTGAGTGGACAGAACCACATAGTGGAATGTATATGGAAACAAAATCACCATGTGAATGTAAATATATTAGTGGGATTATACTACCAGCCTCTTAATCAAGGAAATGCAATTACATGCACAAGTGATCATGAAATCATAGAGTTTGCAATTCTAAGGAAGGGTAGAAGGGAGAACAGCAAAATAGAGACAATGGATTTCAGGAAGGCAGATTTTGGGAAGCTCAGAGAGTTGATAGGTAAGGTCCCATGGGAATCAAGACTGAGGGGAAAAACAACTGAGGAGAGTTGGCAGTTTTTCAAAGGGACACTATTAAGGGCCCAAAAGCAAGCTATTCCGCTGGTTAGGAAAGATAGAAAATGTGGCAAAAGACCACCTTGGCTTAACCATGAGATCTTGCACGATCTAAAAAATAAAAAGGAGTCATATAAAAAATGGAAACTAGGACAGATTACAAAGGATGAATATAGGCAAACAACACAGGAATGCAGGGGCAAGATTAGAAAGGCAAAGGCACAAAATGAGCTCAAACTAGCTACGGGAATAAAAGGAAACAAGAAGACTTTTTATCAATACATTAGAAGCAAGAGGAAGACCAAAGACAGGGTAGGCCCACTGCTTAGTGAAGAGGGAGAAACAGTAACAGGAAACTTGGAAATGGCAGAGATGCTTAATGACTTCTTTGTTTCGGTCTTCACCGAGAAGTCTGAAGGAATGCCTAACATAGTGAATACTAATGGGAAGGGGGTAGGTTTAGCGGATAAAATAAAAAAAGAACAAGTTAAAAATCACTTAGAAAAGTTAGGTGCCTGCAAGTCACCCGGGCCTGATGAAATGCATCCTAGAATACTCAAGGAGCTAATAGAGGAGGTATCTGAGCCTCTAGCTATTATCTTTGGAAAGTCATGGGAGACGGGAGAGATTCCAGAAGACTGGAAAAGGGCAAATATAGTGCCCATCTATAAAAAGGGAAATAAAAACAACCCAGGTAACTACAGACCAGTTAGTTTAACTTCTGTGCCAGGGAAGATAATGGAGCAAGTAATTAAGGAAATCATCTGTAAACACTTGGAAGGTGGTAAGGTGATAGGGAACAGCCAGCATGGATTTGTGAAGAACAAATCATGTCAAACCAATCTGATAGCTTTCTTTGATAGGATAACGAGCCTTGTGGATAAGGGTGAAGCGGTGGATGTGGTATACCTAGACTTTAGTAAGGCATTTGATACGGTCTCGCATGATATTCTTATCGATAAACTAGGCAAATACAAATTAGATGGGGCTACTATAAGGCGGGTGCATAACTGGCTGGATAACCGTACTCAGAGAGTTGTTATTAATGGTTCCCAATCCTGCTGGAAAGGCGTAACGAGTGGGGTACCGCAGGGGTCTGTTTTGGGACCGGCTCTGTTCAATATCTTCATCAACGACTTAGATATTGGCATAGAAAGTACGCTTATTAAGTTTGCGGATGATACCAAACTGGGAGGGATTGCAACTGCTTTGGAAGACAGGGTCATAATTCAAAATGATCTGGACAAATTGGAGAAATGGTCTGAGGTAAACAGGATGAAGTTTAACAAAGACAAATGCAAAGTGCTCCACTTAGGAAGGAAAAATCAATTTCACACATACAGAATGGGAAAAGACTGTCTAGGAAGGAGTACGGCAGAAAGGGATCTAGGGGTTATAGTGGACCACAAGCTAAATATGAGTCAACAGTGTGATGCTGTTGCAAAAAAAGCAAACATGATTCTGGGATGCATTAACAGGTGTGTTGTGAGCAAGACACGAGAAGTCATTCTTCCGCTCTACTCTGCTCTGGTTAGGCCTCAGCTGGAGTATTGTGTCCAGTTCTGGGCGCCGCACTTTAAAAAAGATGTGGAGAAATTGGAAAGGGTCCAAAGAAGAGCAACAAGAATGATTAAAGGTCTTGAGAACATGACCTATGAAGGAAGGCTGAAAGAACTGGGTTTGTTTAGTTTGGAAAAGAGAAGACTGAGAGGGGACATGATAGCAGTTTTCAGGTATCTAAAAGGGTGTCATAAGGAGGAGGGAGAGAACTTGTTCACCTTAGCCTCTAAGGATAGAACCAGAAACAATGGGTTTAAACTGCAGCAAGGGAGGTCTAGGTTGGACATTAGGAAAAAGTTCCTAACTGTCAGGGTGGTTAAACACTGGAATAAATTGCCTAGGGAGGTTGTGGAATCTCCGTCTCTGGAGATATTTAAGAGTAGGTTAGATAAATGTCTATCAGGGATGGTCTAGACAGTATTTGGTCCTGCCATGCGGGCAGGGGACTGGACTCGATGACCTCTCGAGGTCCCTTCCAGTCCTATAATCTATGAATCTATGAATGTTCAGCGGCGGCAAAAATCTAACAAAATGATAATAATGGGGGACTTCAGCTACCCACATATAAACTGGCCAAATGGCACAATGGGACAAAGTTTAGAGAAACAATTTCTTGACATTTGAGTGCTGCTTCTTGGAACAAGTAGCTCTGGAGCACCCAACAAGACAGGCTATTCTTCCCAAGTTTGAAGTCTGATCCTGCTGAAGCCAATAAATAGGAACATAAAGTACAGCAGGCAGGAAATAAGGGTTAAAATGGATGTTTATCAACAAGTAGCCTCAGATGTAAAACAAAAAAAACCAACGCATGGGATTCTTTACGTTTATCAGAAACAAAGTTATTTTGGTCAATCAGATCAGAGAGACACAGGAACTTCAGAAAGAATTAAAACAAGCCAGCTGAATGGGGAATACAACAACAAATTAATTTCAGTGTGGATGAATGCGAATTAGCACACACTGGATGGAAAAATTTTAACTACTCATACACATTACAGGATTCTAAATTAATTGAATCAACTCAAGAAAGGGATCGGAGTGTCACTGTAGATGGCTCAAAGCAAACCTCTACACAATATGCAGCTGCAGTCAAAAAACTAATGAGATGTTAGGCTACATAAGGAATGCAATTGTGAGTAATAATGATATTATTATAGGCTTCACACAAATCAGTAATGTGGCCTCACCTGCAACACTGTGTGCAGTACAGGTCACCAGATCTCAATCAGTTATATTGCAGAAGCGGGGGGGGGGGGGGAATTAAAAAAAGACCAAAAAGAAATGAAAAGCAGGGAAAAACTCTCATAACAGAGAGAACCCCCTGCCCCAGGCTCAGCCCAGAACCCCCTCCAACACTCCGAACCCGTCGGCCCCAGCCCAGAGCCTGCACCCCCTCCTGCACCCCAACCCAATGAAAGTTAATGAGGGTGGGGGAGAGTGAGTAACGGAGGGAGGGGGGAATGGAGTGAGTGGGGCGGGGCATCGGGGAAGGGCAGGGCAGATCCTGGGAGACTGAAAAAGATGGGACTGTTTACCTTAGAAAAGAGACAAATAAGAGGAGACATGATAAAACATAGGAAATAATAAATGGTAGAGAGAAGGTAAATCAGGAAATACTGTTCTCCCTGTCCAATAAACCAAGAGCAAGGTGACATTTGATTAAACTGAATGATGGAAAATTCAAAATTCAAGATTTTTTACACAATCTGTATTTAAACTTTTAAACTCATTGCCACAAGAAGTTGTTGAGGCCAAGAATTTAACAAGATTCAAAAGGGTCTTTATATGACCATAAAGTACATCCAGCGTTAACAAAATTAATAATAAAAGTTTTGAATGGATTATTAAACTTCATGTTTCTAGATTAATCCAATCCATCCCTCACCCCCTCCTGCACCCCAATATCCTGCATCAGCCCGGAGCCCCTCCTGCACCAAACTCCCTCCCAGATCTTGCACCTCTCACTCCTGCACCCCAACCCCCAGCCAATGCACACCCCACAGTTGAGAATGTTACACTGATTTGTGATGTGACATGGTTCCGTCATAGAGACCCCCTTGGGACTGTCACCTGACGTGCTGGAATTACCTCTGAGCCAGTTTTCCCTGAGTCCAGCTTGGGACTCCAGAACCCTGCCTTGTTGAGCCAGACACGCTAGCCTGCTGCAACACAGACCCAGGTCTGGTCCACGCCCCAAAGCTGCAGGCTTTAACCAAAAACTGCTCAACATGTCACCTATCTCCAGCACCCAGACCCCAATGGGATCCATACCCCACATGAATCCGTTTTACTCTGTATAAAACTTATACTGGGTAATTCATAAATTGTCTGCCCTCTATACCACTGATAGAGAGATATGCACAGCCGTTTTCTCCCCCAGGTATTAATCACTTACTCTGGGTTAATTAATAAACAAAAGTGATTTTATTAAGTATAAAAGTAGGATTTAAGTGGTTTCACGTAATAACAGACAGAACAAAGTAAGTCACCGAGCAAAATAAAGCAAAAACGCAGAAGTCTAAGCCTAATACATTAAGAAACTGATTACAGATACAATCTCCCCCTCAGAGATGTTCCAATAAGCTTCTTTCACAGACTAGACTGCTTCCTAGTCTGGGCCCAATCCTTTCCCCTGGTACAGTCCTTGTTAGTTCCAGCAGACATCTTAGGTGGAAACTAGGGGTGTTCTCATGACTGACAATCCCTTTGTTCTGTTCCACCCCCTTTTATATCTTTGGCACAAAGCGGGAATCTTTTGTCTCTCTGGGTTCCCACGCCTCCTTCTAAATGGAAAAGCACCAGGTTTAAAATGGATTCCAGTATCAGGTGACATGCTCACATGTCCTGTGAGACTCCAGCCTCCACTCTTCCAGGGCTGCCCACATGCACCCAGGAAGGTTTGCAAGTAAACAGATCATTTACAACCAATTATCCTAGTCAATGGGAGCCATCAAGCTTCTAAACCACCATTAATGGCCCACACTTTGCATAATTACAATAGGAGTTATACTTCATATTCCTAATTTCAGCTACAAGAAGGATACATTTATACAAATAGGATGAACACACTCACTAGATTATAAGCTTTGTAATGATACCTTACAAGAGATCTTTTGCATAAAGCATATTCCAGTTACATTATATTCACACTCATAAGCATATTTCCATTAGACATTATAGAGTGCAACGTCACATGTGACAAACCCTGAAGGATTTTGGATCTATAAACCACTAATAAAAAGTAAAATTCATGAAATGTCCAGTGAATTCCATGAAATTAGATCCAGTGTGACCATATGATCCCTGCACCCAAAACTCCCTCCCAGAGCTTGTAACCCTCACTCCTGCACCCGAACTCCCTGCCCCAGGCTCAGCCCAGAACCCCCTCTGACACTCCGAACCCCTCGGCCCCAGCCCAGAGCCTGCACCCCCTCCTGCACCCCAACCCAATGAAAGTTAATGAGGGTGGGGGAGAGTGAGTAACGGAGGGAGGGGGGAATGGAGTGAGTGGGGCGGGGCATCGGTGAAGGGCAGGGCAGATCCTGGGTTGATCTTAAATTCAAAAAGTGATCTTGTGCAGAAAGGTTGGAGACCACTGGACTAGATAGAACTTGAGTCTGATCCAGTATTGCAATTCCTATATGCCTATGGGATTCAGTTCACACCTATCCACCAAAGAAATCTCAGAGTACAACCTCATCTCATATCCTAATGCAACATCCTTTCCTCTGGCCTTGACAAATGCAATCTTGCTTAATTCATATACATTGAGAATGCGGCTGCAAAGATCATTTTCCTACCTTGTCACTTTGACCACATCATCCCTCTCTTTGAATTCCTCCTTCAGTTTGTTCTTCCCTACTACATCAAAAAAACTGCTTGTATTTACTTTCAAGGTTCTCCACAGTCAATCCCCACTCTGTCTCTCATTTGATATCCAGCTAATACTCGCCTCCAACTGGTACCACCGCTGTAATTAAACCGCTGTTGCATGGCCACACTATACTCCTGGTGTCGGTGTAGCACATCCACAATAGCAGCTCTTGTCTTGACAGAGAGAGCAGTGCACTGTGGGAGCTATCTCACTGTGCAACTGGCTGCAGGGTGCTTTGGGAAGGGTTTGCAATGCCTCATGGGGCAGATACAGTTTCAAATGATGAAGGTTTCTCAATCCCATCGTTTCACGGGCATCCTACTAGATTGCCAGCCGCTTTTCAGTTGCTCTGGTAACCTGCAACTCAGCCATCTTTGTCAGAAAACATGGATCCTGCACTGCTGTTCAGTATTGTGCTGTGCGTTATAAACACACCGCTATAAGAGGAGCCCGGGGTAGGGGGGGAGAAGGGGCTATTCAGTTGAGCCTGGCATTGTTTGTTTGTACTGAACTATGACCCTGGTTATTATTTCTAGGAGTGCCTGAAAAGTAACACATTTTTAAAGTAGCACTTGGTAATATGACCAAACTGACATCGCTGAACACCAAAACAAGAAGCCCACAGAAGTGTGTGAGACAGGGAGTGTGCATGCGTGTGTGTGAATGAGAGAGAGAAAGAGAGACAGAAACAGAGTGTGTGTTGGAAGAGAAGGAGTATGTCGGCATGCTTTCTCTTTACATTCAGACAGCAGCAGGAAGCAACCAATCCCGAGGGGGCAAAAGCTGATGCACAGACAGCTGGTGTCCCACCCCCACAGCTCAGGGGAGACCAGTACACCAGCAGGGGGAGGGGAACACCCAACATCAGCCCTTGCCTCCCTTCCTGGCTCTACACAGCAAGGCATAAGACTCTCCCCCACCCTAGCAGCATCCCGCCTGCCACTGTAATCCTAGTGCCGGGGACAGCAGGATTCAACATTCATGTTTTGATCCTGTGATTCCCTCCAAGTTCTCCCACCCCCTCCTCTCCCCACAGACCAAGGAGGTCCACCCCCTCCTCTGTAGTCCAGATAGGAATGAGTTTGCTGCTGGGAGCCAATGTGCTCAGCTGAGAAGTAGTCCAGGCAGGAACCATCTTTTTCTGTGTTTGTACAGAGCCTAGCACAATGGGATTCTGGTCCATGACTAGGGCTGCCTATGTACTACAGCAATACAGATAAATAACAGCAGTGCTGACACATTGAGATAGTGACTTGCGATACCGTGATGCTAGCAGACAGAGAAACTGTAAAATTCTCTCCCCCCCCCCCCGCCTCTTTGGGCTCTAGGACATACATGAATACTTGTTTAAATCAATAACTTCAAGATTTAACCTTTTACCCAATCCTTAAGAATAAGCTTTTGTTCCATTGATCTCTGATTTAACTGGATTTTCTTTAATTTGTCTAATGATCATTGCTTTATTAAAATCATTTTGACATTAGACTCACTAACACAGCCACAGGCAATTCAAGCAGAATGAATAAAGGAAGTAAATAAGTAAGTAAGTAAGTTACAACTGTTGGTAAGAGAGAAGGGGGACAAAAAGTTATCTAAGCCTGAAACATTCAAATTCAAAAAGGGACCAGACTGCCTGTTTCAACAAGCTGCAGCCAGAAAGGGAAGAGGAAGCCTGGGGAGTGTGGGGGCAACAGGAAAAGGAAACTAAAAAGTTTCCATAAACCCAGGATTATCACATTTAATTCACACTAACACTACAGTAGTCTCAATACACAAGCTCTAGTTCCTATTCTAAGGATGTTAGAAGAAAGGTCTTATGCGCATTTTAATGAAATTGGGTAAAAAATTATCTTTTAAAAGTTAGTAGCAATATATTTGAGAATCCTTATAAAATGCTGAGTTAGATGATAACCAGTCAAACCAAAACCTAAATAATCTAATGCTTGCTATATACCATACTCAGCCATATTATAACTTACAAGCAATTTTTCTTACCACGGCGTTGCTTGAGCTTTCTTGCAAATCCCACAATAATAAGTGATTATCAGCCAGTGAAATGAGCTTTTTACCATCTCCCATTGGCTCCCATATAACACTGTAAAACAAACATAACATGAATAAAACACATGAAAAACCCCTCAAACAATGAAGTCTTGCAATTGTCGGTCATTTTAATTCTGTGGTGCTAAATCTGTCCTTAAACACAATGATGAAACTCGCATAATTTTCAATATAAATTGGTCCTTTTTGTCTGCAGAGCAGAGTTTGACCATTCTTGTCAATATGTAGTTAGTTACATACAAAAAACCTCCAAACATTAAAATAATATTACAGAGGTAAAGTCAAGCACTCAAAAGTTAGGAAATGCCAGAATTAAGGTTGCCCATACAACCTTAATTTGGCCCCCTGGGGCATATATATCATGATAGTCCTGCTCAACATCACATATAAAATCTGTGGCAGAGGAAGGAACAAGTGGTGTTCGGTTATCACTCAGAGCCAAGGAATCTGACAGAGGTCTGCTTCATTCAGTGTCTGAGCTCTAACTGATCATCACTGCTTAACATGAGTAACATAACTGGTTCTAACTAGCTCTTGCCAGAGTCTCTTAAAGGTACACTTCCCCACGTCTTCCTTTCCCAGGCAATTAACAAACAACATTAGCATACTACAAAATTTCAAGTACTTATAACCAAATTACTAACCAAACTAACAATGCTCAATTTGTCTCTCAGGTGCACTGTACTGTCATGTAGACCTGTAGGCCTCACTTGAGACGTCAGCACTATTGTACTCAGGTGGCAGTACTCCATTAACTCTGGTTGTGCCACGTCCTGGGGCTCAGACTTCTTAATCTGCTGTGGTTGTTGCCTGTCTAAGACCTCCTCTAGCAAGACGACCATTCAGGGCCACTTGGTTCCAAGTGGTTCTTGACAGAGCCTCTTAAAGGCACAGTTTCTCACAGGACAAAACTCAGCTCTCCTGGATCCCAGTCTGCCTAATTACACAACAACTTATTTTCTCTACTTGCCTCAATTACTGTCCATTCTGGGCACTGGATGAGGCAACGGTCATGGAAAATAAACAATGTAATTCACTGAATCATAATGCACATGCACAAAGGATCCAAATTACAGGATAACTTTAATTGTGTCATATCCTAACTTTGGAGCGCTTTTGGAAGACAGTGAGACTAAATGGATGAGATCTGCCAGTTTAGTTACTTGAGTTCTGTTCCCAGCTTTTATAGAAGTGACTTTTTGTAGTCTCTCAGGTACCTTATCAACACAGACATGGAAGCAATCTAGATACCCAGCCTGTGGGGAGCATTTCTAAAATGGGTGAATGATTCTTGCCTGCCTCCTATAGTAGGAATGTAAGGCCCAGATCTATTGGGCTATGAAGTACACAAAATTAACACCAGGTAATGGAAGAGCTGAAACAACAACAACAACTCACGGTCTTCTCCACACTCTTCACCCACTCCCTCTTTCCCGAGGTGAGAGAGAGGTAATGGGGAGATAACGGTAGTAAGGACTGGCTACTGCTTCTACATTCCTTTTATTGTAGAGCTCTAACCCTATCGGAGGCTCAATGTACAAGGTAACGTGCTCAGTGCAGTTCATTTGTAGTAAACTCCATGATGCTGTGGGATGCTCAATATATTTGGCATGTTATGAATTTTAGCACCAAGCCTCTAACACAAACTAGGACTCCCCCCCGAAGCATAGCCAAAACTACCTACTCTTTCCGTAATCACCTTAGAAATCACAGAATTACACTGGAAGGGACCTTGAGAGTTCATTTGGTCCAGTCCCCTGCACTCATGGCAGGACTAAGTATTATCTAGACCATCCCTGACAGATATTTGTCTAACCTGCTCTTAAAAATCTCAAATGATGGAGATTCCACAATCTTCCTGGGCAATTTATTCCAGTGCTTAACTACCCTGAGAGTCAGAAATTGTTTCCTAATGTCCAAACTGTACCGCCCTTGCTGCAATTTAAACCCATTGCTTCTTGTCCTATCCTCAGAGTTTAAGAAAATCAATTTTTCTCCCTCCTCCTTGTAACAACCTTTTATGTACTTGAAAACTGTTACCATGTCCCCTCTCAGTCTTCTCTTTTCCAGACTAAACAAACCAAATGTTTTCAATCTTCCCTCTTAGGTCATGTTTTCTAGTTGCTCTTTAATCGATTTTGTTGCTCTTCTCTGGACTTTCTACAATTTTTCCACATCTTTCCTGAAATGTGGTGCCCAGAACTGGTCACAATACTCCAGTTGATACCTAATCAGCACAGAGTAGAGCAGAAGAGGGGAGGAAAGTGATCAGGTACAGTCAGCATGGATTCACAAAGGGGAAGTCGTGCCTGACTAACCTAATTGCCTTCTATGATGAGATAACTGGCTCTGTGGATGAGGGGAAAGCAGTGGATGTGTTATTCCTTGACTTTAGCAAAGCTTTTGATACGGTCTCCCACAGTATTCTTGCCACCAAGTTAAAGAAGTATGGGCTGGATGAATGGACTATAAGGTGGATAGAAAGCTGGCTAGATCGTCGGGCTCAACGGGTAGTGATCAATGGCTCCATGTCTAGTTGGCAGCCAGTTTCAAGCGGAGTGCCCCAAGGGTCGGTCCTGGGGCCGGTTTTGTTTAATATCTTTATTAATGATCTGGAGGATCAAACTCTCAGCAAGTTTGCAGATGACACTAAACTAGGAGGCATGGTAGATACACTAGAGGGTAGGGATCGGATACAGAGGGACCTAGACAAATTAGAGGATTGGGCCAAAAAAACCTGATGAGGTTCAACAAGGACAAGTGCAGAGTCCTGCACTTAGGACGGAATAATCCCATGCACTGCTACAGACTAGGGCCCAAATGGCTAGGTAGCAGTTCTGCAGAAAAGGACGTAGGGGTCACAGTGGACGAGAAGCTGGATATGAGTCAACAGTGTGCTCTTGTTGCCAAGAAGGCTAACGGCATTTTGGGCTGTATAAGTAGGGGCATTGCCAGCAGATTGAGGAATGTGATCGTTCCCCTTTATTCGACATTGGTGAGGCCTCATCTGGAATACTGTGTCCAGTTTTGGGCCCCACACTACAAGAAGGGTGTGGAAAAATTGGAAAGAGTCCAGCGGAGGGCAACAAAAATGATTAGGGGCCTGGAGCACATGCCTTATGAGGAGAGGCTGAGGGAACTGGGATTGTTTAGTCTCCAGAAGAGAAGAATGAGGGGGGATTTGATAGCAGCCTTCAACTACCTGAAGGGGGGTTCCAAAGAGGATGGAGCTCGGCTGTTCTCAGTGGTGGCAGATGACAGAACAAGGAGCAATGGTCTCAAGTTGCAGTGGGGGAGGTCCAGGTTGGATATTAGGAAAAACTATTTCACTAGGAGGGTGGTGAAACACTGGAATGCGTTACCTAGGGAGGTGGTGGAGTCTCCTTCCTTGGAGGTTTTTAAGGCCCGGCTTGACAAAGCCCTGGCTGGGATGATTAAGTTGGGAATTGGTCCTGCTTTGAGCAGGGGGTTGGACTAGATGACCTCTTGAGGTCCCTTCCAACTCTGATATTCTATGATTCTATGATTCTAAGAATTCCTTCTTGTGTCTTGCTTACAACACTCCTGCTAATACATCTCAGAATGATGTTTGCTTTTTCTGCAACAGTGTTACACTGTTGACTCATATTTAGCTGGTGATCCACTCTGACTCCCAGATTCCTTTTTTGAAGTACTCCTTCCTAAGCAGTTATTTCCCATTTTGTATGTGTGCAACTGATTATTCCTTCCTAAGTGATGTACTCTGCATTTGTCCTTATTGAATTTCATCCTATTTATTTCCAACCATTTCTCCAGTTTATGCAGATCATTTTGAATTTTAATCCTATACTCCAAAGCACTTGCAACTCTTCCCAGCTTGGTATTGTCCGCAAACTTTATAAGTATACTCTCTATGCCATTAGCTAAATCACTGATGAAGATATTGAACAGAACTGGATCCAGAACTGATCCCTGCAGATTCCACTCGATATGGCCTTCCAGCATGACTGTGAACCATAGATAACTATTCTTTGGGAATGGTTTTCCAAATGTTTACTCACCCACTTTATTGTATCTCCATCTAGGTTGTATTTCCCTAGTTTATTTATGAGAAAGTCATGCAAGACAGTATCTAAAGCCTTACTAAAGTCAAGTTATACCACATCTACCACTCCCCCCCACCATACGTAAGGCTTATTACCCCATCAAAGAAAGCTATTAGGTTGGTTTGACACAATCTGTTCTCGACAGATCCATGCTGTTACCCATCACCTTATTATCTTCTAGGTGTTTGTAAACTGATTGCTTAAGTATTTGCTTCATTGTCTTTCTGGGTACTGAAATTAAGATGACTAGTCTGTAATGCCCTGCGTTGTCCTTATTTCCCTTTTTAAAGATTGGCACTATATTTGCCCTTTTCCAGTCCTCCTCAAAATGATTGAACTGTTTTCATTGAAATTTCAAAAAGATTCAGTCTGAGTCAGAGAGCAGGTTCAGAAAATGTCACCCCAACCAGTTATAGTGTGGCAAAATTATATACAACTGAAAACAAGTCTTTATAATGGAAAACATTAAACAGCCTAAACAATAGGCATCACTACCAACTGCCTACAATAATTAGAGGTAGCTAACTGGTTTTAAAACTGTCACTTGGTATCAGAGAGACAAGATGGGTGAGGTAATATCTTTTATTGGACCAACTTCTGTTTGTGAAAGAGACATGATTCCGAGTTACAAAGAGCTCTTTTTCAGGACTCTCTAACATCTTGGGACCAACATGGCTACAACAAACTTGGTATCTACATTTCATAATGGACACATTATTCCATATAGTTCTGTTCCAGAAGACATGTGTTAGTTCTTTGAAAAGATTAAAAGCATTTTATAAACACAATTAAAGGGATAAAATATTAATGCATTATAACAGATATCGGATTAAACTAATTTCAGAGTTTCTACATCCAAAATGAAATAAAAAGGACTAATAACAAATCTGATATTTTGCAAATGGACTAGATCATGGAACAGTGAAAGTGTTTCTCACACCAAATGATAGGGAGCATACCAAAAACCTCAGTGATTTTTTTTAATTCAATGATTATTTCTGGATTACAAAAGAGGACAACAATGGATATTTTGGCCTATTTTATTAGATAACATTTTTGATTACTGGCAATGAAATTTGTTTTTGCCAATTACTTCTGTAGTGATTATTTGGCAACAAAGATAAAAAATAATTTTCTAAAAGTCATTCGTTATGGGTGCTGATGCGTTTGCCCCTCACTTGAACTAACCACTGGGCATTCAGATGTAAGGACTAAATTGGAAGCACTATTTTGATGTTTTCAAAGGCAAGAAGAAATTCTTTTGAGTGTCACTGAGCTTCAAGGCAAAGAATTTTATAGCTAGAAAGTGTGCTAATTAGAGCCAATTATAACCCAACTGACATACCCCAGAATTAAAAGGTCTAGGAGCATTCACTCTGTCCTTGCAAGACGCCCATTTTGCTACTATTTAATTTATCTGATATGAAAGTTCATCGTTTTATGGATGTGGTTGTAGCAATCATTCAGATTTTATGATCAAGATGAAGGTTACCCAAATCACTCTTTGTAACATGATTTCACTTTAAGTGGAGACCACTTTTCCATAGCCATAACTCAACTGTTAGAGTAATAGGAAAACACCAAGGTTTGAAAAATTCACTCATACCTCTTACCACTGGTGAGTGAGAGGCTTTGCTTTCAAAGTAAAAGGGCTTAAACCACCAATTTCTGCAGGATTTAAGTTATTTTTTTAAGTTTCTATTCATTATGTATATGATAATCTTCAAAAGGTGAACAGAATGGAAACCAGTGCAGCTTTGCCATCTTGAGTCTGCAAATAGCTACAGTCTCTCAGTTGAAACTAGCATCTTGTCAGTTTCAGAAAAGTTAGGGCTTGCCTAAAACAAGTATTTTAAACCAGATCAAATCAAGTTAATCCAGTTTGAAAATGCTTGTGTATACACAACACAATCCACACTAATTCTGCATTAAATTGAGAACTCTGGAGTCCTCCAGAGTATCATTCTTGCAATACAACTTTGACAGCTCTCCAGAAGCTCTATAACAGAGATTCCCAAAGTGGGCGACACTGCCCCCTGGGGGGCGCTGGAACGATCCAGGGGGGCAGTAGTAGCCTCAGGTGCAATTGGGGGGCGTTGAATAAAAATAAGCGGGCGGTGGAATCATAAAGAAAGAAGAGAATAAGAAAATTTTGAAAAACTGTTCGTACATGTTTCATCTGTTGTGTAACATAGAGTTAAAGTTGTAGTGATTACTTTATTTTCCAAATAAATTCACAAATTATAACCGATCAGGTGTGAAGTCCGCCAACAGCTCTTAACAAGCAAGTGTTGGCAGGCGAGTGTGTCGCGCATTGTCGGGAAGTCCAGCACACATCAGCAGGAATATGTGCATGTAATGACTTGTTTACAATACGATACTATAAATAGGTGACATGTATGAAATCTAATTTAGATAGTTTCTGAATTGTGTAAAAAGCAGTTAACAATAGTGCAATAAGTATTTAAAAATTTTATTCATATTCGATACCTTCGATCTTTATGGATTACGGATCACATACAAAGCAAATTGTATTATTGTTGTTTCAATAAAACAGCAATTTACACGTGAGTATTTTTATACATTTTCTTACATATCTACCGTACGTTTCTGTGCCTCTAGTGCTTACTAATAAGAAAATCGTAGCAGGCTTGTGTCGGTACAGTACTATTTGAAGTATACAGTCAATATATTTGTCATATTTTTTATTACAATATTAACGAAAACAGGGGAATGAAATAGTAAAAAAACTGTTAACTTATTTATTTATATCTATCGAATCATCTGTGTTAATTGGTAAATAAGGCGCGTGTTAATAAGGAACAATTATTTAAATAAGGGCAAACTAAATTAAAACTATTAACTGATTTTTAATTGCATATTGATTTTTTTTAAATTAATTATTTCTTGATAAATTTAGTTTGATATTTGACAATTTAATATCAAATACATATATCTAATGCTGAGCAAAGAACAAAATCCAGTTTATTAGTTTCATTAGTATTTTAGTTTAGTTGTCTTTTGCCGTCTTACGCAAAAACCACTGTATACCTGATGTCGTGGGCGATATTCTAACAACACAACTATTGCAAAAAATTTTGGTTCCGGCGACAGAAATTGCACTTTTTCAATTATATAAATTGTTATATATCTTGATAATTTTATACCCCTATTATGATTAATAAACACACAAATTTTATTTCTTTTACAGATAATATCATGGCTGAACCCAAGAAAAAATGTAGACAATATAGTATTGAATATTTGAACTATGGCTTTATTCAGTCGCCTACAAACAATACATTACCGATGTCCCTGATTTGCCAAGAAGTTTTATCAAATGAAGCTATGAAGCCTTCAAGACTACAAGAACATTTGACAAAAGTTCATGCTGATGAGAAAGATAAGGATTTATCTTATTTTCAAGCACTTAGAGAAAATTTTTGAGACAGCTGACATTGGCAAAACTCTTTTCAATAGCATCCAAAGAAGATGACGATGGGTTGCGTGATTCTTACAACATTTCGTTACTGATTGCTAAATCGGGAAAACCGCATACTATTGGTGAAGAACTAATTCTACCGGCTATAAGTGAGGTAATACGCACTATGCTACACAAACCAGCGTCTGATATTACCAAGAAAATTTCTTTGAGCAATAATACAGTGCAAAGAAGAATTGATGAAATGGCTCAAGATGTTGAAGACTCATTATGTGAGTATATAAAAACATCCCAGTTCTCTATACAGCTTGATGAGTCAACTTTGCCAGGAAATGAAGCCTTACTTTTAGCATACATGTGATTCATAAGAGAAGAAAAAATTTGCCAAGAATTATTATTTGCTAAAAATTTGCGAACTGATACTAAAGGAGAATCGATATTTCATGTATTGGAAGAGTTTTTTAAAGAAAAAGAAATCCCCCTGAGTAATATCTTGTCAGTTGCTACTGATGGTGCTCCAGTGATGATAGGGCGCTACAGGGGTTTTCTTGCATATTTAAAAAAAGCGGTTCCAAATGTATTCGCTGTACACTGTGTCATTCATCGTCAACATTTAGTTGCCAAAAATTTGAGTGAACGCCTACATAGGTCATTACATTATGTCATTAAAGCAATCAACAAAATCAGAAGCAATTCATTGAATGACAGATTGTTTGGACAACTTTGTATTGAAAATGATGAAGAATTCAATCGCTTGCTGCTTCATACAGAATTTCGTTGGCTATCAAAAGGTGCCTGTTTGGATCGGTTTTATGAACTCTTTGACTCAGTGCTAGAGTTCCTAGAAAACAAAGATGATGCTTTACGAGCCAACTTGATTGATTCCAAAAATGACATCGCTTATTTGACAGACTTGTTTAATAAATTTAATGAAACAAATTTACAGCTCCAAGGCGATGAGCTGAATTTAATCAAAACAAAAACTGTTATTTCCGCGTTTGTAGCAAAACTTCTTCTGTACAAACGAAATTTAGGATGAGGAGAATTCAGCCAGTTTCCAAATTTATTAACAGTAGAAAAACATGATGAAGACTTGCTTACCTATTGTCAGCACTTGGAGGCTCTCCATTCTGACTTCAATCAACGATTTGAAGATATTCTTAAAATGAACATACCCGATAGGGTTTTGGTCCCTTTTTCAAGTACAAATACAGAAGAATCTCCAAAATTACAAGAAGAACTGACAGAAGTAACAACAAATGAGGAATTGAAATTTAAATTCAAAGACGGCTACCAACAGTTCTGGCTGCAAAAGCAGATACCTACACTTTATCCTGGATTATGGGCTATAGTACAAAAGTTTTTAATTGCATTTCCTTCATCATATTTAGTGGAACGTGGGTTCAGTGCGGTCACAAATCTGTTGACTAAAAAAAGAAACCAACTGCAAATAGCTAATCGCGGTGATTTAAGAATGCTGCTGACAAAAATAGAGCCGAACATTAATAAATTGATAGCAGTGCACCAGGTTCATCCTTCTCATTAGGATTATTTTTAATGTTATTCGTTTGTGCAAAATTCATCAGTTTATAGATAGTGAGAACAGACAGGAAAAAAGTTTGGTTAGAGTTCATAGTTTACATGAGGCATAAATGGATACAGTATGGCCAGCTAAGTCACTAACAATACTACTGTACTCCCACTGAGGTACAAATGACACGCATTCTAACCATAACCTCTGACACCACAAAAATACCTGCAAAACCTAAATAGGAACATCATTCCAACCCGCCCCATCTCCCAACTTCCCAAACAGCATAATAGCACATACAGCAGACAGAAATCCCAATACACCCAGATGCAGACACTTATCTCTGAGGTTCTCCCAAGATTGTTAAGAGTCTCATGGAGGTAAATTAACATATACATATTTTTAAAATGCTATTATGGTCTGATTGGAATGTGAACAATAAGCAACTGATATTTTAGCCATGACTCCCATAGCCATAGCACCTGCAACAGCTAGACCATCAAGGACAGGATTTCTACGCACTGCTCAGAGACTGATCAACCTGAGAGGGAGAAAAAGGAAGATTCAGAATGAGATGTTTGCAGAATTTGTGGCAGACTTCCAGTGGAAAAGCAGACTGGCTGAGAGGCAGAGGTAGTACATGGCCCAGGGAAAGAAAGAAATGCAACTCTCCTAGAAGATAGTGGCAGTGGCCAGGGTCAGCATTGCCAGTCAAAGAGACGATGGAAAAGGATGGGGAGACACTGAGGCAACTCCTGGAAGCTATCCTGAGCCAGAATGCTCTCCTCCAAACCATGCTCCTGGCTAGGCCAGCAGGCCCCTAATTTGGGACCCAGCCATGCCCTTCAGCCCCTGGACAATTCTGACTACTGGAACCAGCAGCAACTCCTCCCCACTGTACCACAACAGCAGTGCTACCAGTGGCCATTCTCGTCTCAGAACTAACCTCAAGGTACAGAGAATACTGGCTCCTGGGAGCCCAGTGCTTTTGAGCCCAGCAGTGCCCCTGACAATTTTGAGCCATGGCTCTCAACCCCAGATCCACAAAAAGAGGCAGAGGGGAAGGCAAATACACACCTGTGACTTGAAGCTTCCCACCCAACCTTGTTCTATTTGAATGGTTTGTTTTATTGCCAGTTTTGCTTGCACTATTGCTTTAATTAAATGTTTGTTTATAAGTGCATCATTAGTAGATTTTTATATTTGAAAATACATTTAACTAAACAACGTTATTTTACCATTGGTTTAATTAAAACTTTATTTTTGGTTTTGTTATTGTTCTTTCATAATAAAAAATGTTTACAATCCATCCATTACAAGTCGTTAACTTAGAAAACCTTTAAAATAAAGCTGAGATAATTCGTAGGGTTTTACAAAAGTACATAGAGAGCACTTCACTTCCACCACCCATATATAATACAGTTATCACAATGGATCTATCCCAATACTCTCCTCCATGTTCAGGCATGTGGCTCAAAATATGAACAACGGGCATTCCTGACTATCTTCCCACAGCTTTGTGTTTTCTACGGGATGCCTTGCTGGCTGCTTGAATAGTCAAGCAATTCTCCTTTGCTCCCACAAATATCATGAAGAACACAAAAAAACAATTATAATGGTCAGAACATTTTTTCCACTGCTTCCAACCTATTCCATAAACAGTGCCACCTGCCTTTTAACCAGCTAAATGTACACAGGACTACCATTCTGCAGCTACCGAGGAAGTAGTTAAAATGTTCCTTCCTTCTGTCCAAATGGCCTGAAACGGCTTCATTGATAAGATGGGGTGTCTCAGAATAATTGAGCCAATCTTCACACCATTAATGTCCACAGTGGTCTTGGGAGCAGCGAGTCCTTTCTCCATTAATTTAAATAGAAATCAGTTTGGAAAGATCCTAGCAACATTGACCCTTCCAGACAACCCTGAATTTATGTCTTTAAACCTGCTATGGTGGTCAACGAGTCCTTGGAGAACTACAGAGAAATATCCTTTTCTGTTTATAAATTCCTGAGGGTGGAGGTTAGTGTGGAGAGGGAAGATAAATGATAGACAAGTGTGTTCCATAAATTACCCCAATACAGTTTGGGAACTCTGTACTGTCAATGATATCTTGACTATTACCCAGCTTTAGGATTCGGTTAGACAGCACCTTATCAATAACCTTCATGAGAATGGCCCCAACAGTTGATCTCCCCATGCCAAATTGGCTGTCTACATAGAGAGTGGCATTCTGAGGTAGCCAGCTTCCAGACAGCAATGGTGACCTGCTTCTCCCCATGTATGGGGCACTGCATATGTTGGTACATTGTTGCTGCAGCTCCGGGGTCAGTTCCACACAGTGTAGAAGGGTGGAATTTTGTTACTGCTGCCAAGTTCTTACAGCTGCTCGGTGCTTCTGTCTTTGGAGCTCTGGTGCTATTAGCTCTAGCAGAGAGCGCAGCCTGCTAATTCAGCAGATCTCCATGTTACTCATAGGGAAAGACCACAGGCATGGTTCAGTGACAAAGGCATTCAGCCAAGCTGCACTCAAGGCACAGTCCTAAAGACTTGCAAAATGTTGCATAAATACATTAACACAGAAGTGCCCCAGGGCAAGGAGCAGCTCAATCTGCAGTGGGAGTCTCTGCTGTTCCCTCAGCCACACAAAGGGTTAAGGAGAGGTACCCTGACATTTATGGACTGAGACAAAACTGGGAAAACAACTTACATGCCACCTTACATGTTTCATGACATCTGTTTGTTACCTCCCCTTGTTCCTGATATCTCTGACAAAACATCCTTATCCATTGTTCTGTCAAACCATCTTATCTTGTACTATATTGGGGTGTATCTGGTACTAGCCTTTTGAAGTATTTATGTAAATATCTAGTGCCTAATCCTTCTTAGGAGTGCCTATGTTTTAGCAATGCTATCAGCAAATTTTTCCAAGTTCATCCACCAGACGGTGAACTTGTAAGCATCTGCTTGAATACATGGTCTGACTTGGGTTCACAGCCTCTGGTTCAGGTCTCAGGTCTTACACCAGGCCCAGAGCTCCAGGCTCTCTTTATATATTACATGTAGAGCTCGAAAACGGTTGCCTTCACCATTCTGAAATTCTCTTATCACTGCTGGTCATCTCAGGCTGCAGAATGATCCTTTCCCACCAACTCATGCTGGTTTCCCAGGATCATAAATGGTGCTGAATACTGTGTAGCTGACCAAAGAACTGGTTCTCTAGTTCCAACGGTTTGGCGTAGACCTATTTTTCCTGCTTGTCCTGCTGCCACTGCTTCAGAGTGTTCTCCTAATGCCACCACAGAACATTATCGTGCTCCCGCATAATCTGTTTTGTGGTATGATGGGCAAAGACAAATGCTAAATTCATCCAGCTTTGACAGCCTTTGCTTATTTGTGCTTGTCGTTATAGTGGTGTGGAGCATTGTTGGATCCACAATGGCCAACAGCAATTCAAAAATGGTGCAACACCGCCCAGAAAAGAAGTCTGGAGTGGAGACAGTGCAAACAATTTTTTTTTTTAATTTGAACCCACTTGGCTTCCCACAATTCACAGGGAAATAATCCCAAAATACATGCTGCTTGGCAAACTCTCCGTAAACCCATACAGAGCGACAACCTCTGGACGTAACTAGCTACAACCTCCCTCCTTATTCCCAATACAAAGTCACAAGCTCAAGACTCATGGCCCTATACAGCTCTGGGCAACAATGATACTGAGTCCAGCTCTGATTTGTCCTTCTTGGGTGATTCCTCCTTGGCACAGTGCTCCTCCTGGCTCCTTGCTGGGGCATCCCCGGTCAGCCTCTGTGTCCCTCCCAGGCTGTGAGGACAGGTTCTCGGCTGCTTCACTATGTAAGACCTGCTTGCTGTAATCCTTTTTGTCCAGAGCTCCAGAAACATTCCCTTTTGCTCTCCCTCTCCACACTCCTCAAATAGCATTTCCTCTTCCTGGAACAATCAATACTACTTACCCTCAGGACAAAGTTGTAAAGGGGCCATGCTCTCTAAAACCTAAGGTGATTACACTAAATTGCATCAAAAAAGTTCTGGATTAAACTTCCCTGTGTAGACACACCCTAAGTTTGACAACTGCCATTCAGAAATCAAACGTCAACTTTGCTCTTCTGCTGCTTAAGGAAGTATAAGCAGCAGCCAAGTGATTAGAGCTATTGCCCTTTGCCTTTGGTGATGACCACCCAAATCCTAATCCTTCATATTGGCCTCCAGCTAGTAGGTTTCTGTTAAGAACAGAAAGCGTTAGAAACAAAATAGCATTTGAATGATTTCTGAATATCTATAGGACAATTTACCCATTCAGATACTTTGAGAACTGAATCAAGAAAGTGATGTTTTCAAGAAACAGGAATGCTGGGATTTGGGGGGGGATTGGTACGGACATTTATTTTCTCAGACACTAAAAACAAGCATGCAATCCAAGTCCAAACTATATTAACTAGAAGGCATTTTTCTCCCCAAGGACAGAAAAAAATAAAACTCGAAACATTAACTCAAGTTAATCCATAAGAAAGTTACATTATCTGGGGTTGATGGGGTACATTAGTTTACTCAGATTACAAGTAAACAATTTAAAGATCTTTGTGAATAAACTAAAGAGGAATAAAGCAAAATGCAACACTTTTGTAGAGCTGAAATAAAATGAAAACAAAATATTGCTTTGGATTAAGTAAGCTCTATCAATTGTTTAATTATCATTACAGAAATCATACACACTACCTACTTTTGTTTTTATTAAAGGAAATACACAAACTCTGGTAGATTGCAACTAATGAAGGAGAAATATTTTGATTAACTGAAAAATCCAGAGCACTGCAGGTGGTTGGGGAGGAATTACCGAAACAGATTTGAAGAACATATAGTGTTGCAGAGGAAAGCTCTACTTGTCATAAAATACTTTACTAAAATAATTAAAAATGTTCAGTGAAATACTTCACATGCTATGTTTACTGGTAAAATGTGGGTCCAAAATATTATTATTTCTATTAAGTTAGTGCCCAGGATTCCTAGTAACAGACCAGTACCCCATTGGTAGGGCACTACCAAATTCACGGTCCATTTTGGTCAATTTCATGGTCATAGGATTTTAAAAAATCATAAATTTCAGCTATTTAAATCTGAAATTTCACAGTGTTGTAATTGTAGAGGTTCTGACCCAAAATGGAGTTGTGGGAGGGTCACGAGGTTATTGTGGGGTGGGGATAAGGGGGGGTTGTGGTACTGCTACCCTTATTTCTGCGTGTTGCTAGCAGCGGCGCTGCCTTCAGAGCTGGGTGGCCAGAGAGCAGCGGCTGCTGGTGGGGAGCCCAGCTCTGAGGGCAGAGCCGCTGCAAGCAGCAGTGAAAAAGTAAGGATGGCATGGTATGGTATTGCCGTCCTTACTTCTGCGCTGCTGCCTTCAGAGCTGGCCCTCGGTCAGCAGCCACCACTCTCTGGCTACCCATCTCTGAAGGCAGGAGTGCAGAAATAAGGGTGGCATGGTATGGTATTGCCACCCCTACTTCTGCACTGCTGCTGGTGGGGCGCTGCCTTCAGAGATGGGTGCCCAGCCAACAGCCGTGCTCTCTGGCCGTGCAGCTCTGAAGGCAGTGCAAAAGTAAGGGTGGTAATGCTGCAACCCTCCTAAAATAACATTGCAACTCCCCTGCAAATCACTTTTGTGTCAGGAGGACCCCCAATTTGAGAAACGATTGTCTCCCTCATGAAATTTGTATAATATAGTGTAAAAGCACACAAAAGACCAGATTTCATGGGGGGAGACCAGATTTCAAGGTCCATGATGCATTTTTCATGATGGTGAATTTGGTAGGACCCTACCTACTGGTCTAGGCACTGTACAAACAAAAAACAGTCCCTGCCTCAAAGAGAAAACTATACATTTATTCAATGGAATTTGGAAGACCATTTTTCAGTACCATTCAGACAACAACATTATTGAAAGAGTTCTACTTAATGCTGCCTCAAAGAAAATGAAAAATCCATAGTGTTCAAATTGAAAATACCCTATTAGTCTCTATTTCTTAACATTATTCAGTATGTCTAAACAGCAACCAAACTTATCCTAATTCCATATAATAAGTAGTTATATAATTAGGAAGGCCAAAAAAGAAGTTGAAGAACAGCTAGCCAAGACTCAAAAAGTAATAAACATTTTTTGAAGTACATCAGAAGCAGGAAGTCACTGGACGATTGAGATGCTAAAGGAGCACTCAAGGACTATAAGGCCACTGCAGAGAAACTAAATGAATTCTTTGCATCAGACTTCACGGCTAGGGATGTGAGGGAGACTCCCAAACCTGAGCCATTCTTTTTAGGTGACAAATCTGAGGAAATATCCCAGATTGAGGTGTCATTAAAGGAGGTTTTGGAACAAATTGATAAATTTGTAATAAGTCACCAGGACCAGATGATATTCCATCCAAGAGTTCTGAAGGAACTCAAATATGAAATTGCAGGACTACTAACTGTAGTCTGTACCTTATCATTTAAACCACCTTCTGTACCAAATTACTTGAGGATAGCTAACGTGAAGCCAATTTTTAAAGAGGGCTCCAGAAGTGATCCCGGTAATTAAGGGCCAGTAAGCCTGACTTCAGTACCGGGCAAACTATGGTAAAGAACAAAATTGTCAGACACATAGATTAACATAATTTGTTGGGGAAGTGTCAACATGGTTTTTGTAAAGGGAAATCATGCCTCACCAATCTACTAGAATTCTTTGAGGAAGTCAACAGGCATGTGGACAAGGGGATCCAGTGAAAATAGTGTACTCAGATTTTCAGAAAGCCTTTGACAAGGTCCCTCACCAAAGGTTTTTAAGCAAAGTAAGCTGTCATGGGATAAGAGGATAAATCCTCTCATGGATCAGTAACTGGTTAAAAGATAGGAAACAGAGGGTATGAATAAATACTCCATTTTCAGAATGGAGAGAGGTAAATAGGTGTCCCCCAGGGGTCTTTACTGGGCTGAAATTTTTCATGGTTGATATTTCCTCATGTTGATATTTATTTTATTTATCTATTTGAAATTTCAGCCAAAACAATTCAGCCATTTCTGAACATAAGATTAAGGAAAATAACATTGATTTTCAATGTTAAAACAATTTTGGCTAATTTTTCTTTGAAACTCTAGTGTTAGTGACTTGAAATTTGGCAGGAGGGTAGACTGTGTGTTGAGGATATGCCCTTTTCCATCCCTATGAAAATCTGCCCAAATATGGTCAAGTTAAAGCCTTTGGGGGAAAAAAAAAACACAATTCATTCATGCTCAGTAGAGATTTGCTAGAGTTTAACAGGTAAAATCTGAAAATCCTGTCTTCACTGAACATGCTCAGGTTTCTCACAGCTCCTAGTGCTGACCAAACTCCTACTGCTATCAGTTACTCCAGTAGCTCAAGTGGCAGAGGTCTTTGTGGTGACTTTAAAGACTCTAACCCTGCTGATGAACCTGATGATATATACTTCTTCTCCCTCCCATTTTACTTAAAAAACAAAAATAAAAAGTAAAACTCCACCATACTACATTAAAAGAACATTATTAAGGTTGCGAAGTCAAGCACTCAGAAGTTGGGAAATGCCAGAATTAAGGTTGCCTGTGCCTGTGAACAGGATCCCTGCCTCATTCAGTGCACAGAATGAATGCTGTTCATGTAATAAACAGTTGTTCAATCTTATTTTTAATTCATTGTTCAGTGTGTGGCTTATTCACCGCACACTATTCAAACCCTACACTGAGGACATAATTATTAACTTCCTCATGGACTATGGTGCTCATCACTTAAGTATTTGAGAGCTTCCCAAACATTAATGAATGCTGCCCACTCTCAACTTTATGGTGAGAAAGGCAATTTTGGCGATTGCTGTAGGAATTCTTACCAGAGGACCTAACTAATCTCAGTACCCCATTGTACTAGGTCCAGTATAAAAACATAGCAAGAGACAGTACTTAATCCTGCCCTAAAGAGTTTACAGTCTAGTGCAAATGGTGGTGAATTTGGGATGTGGAAGCTGGAACTGGGATTCAAGCTCATCTTCTGAAGAAGCTGCTAACGTATCAATTCCTACTGAGATAGGGAAGAGTTAAATTGTTGATCTATAGGTGAAAGGTTCTATAATTCATTAGACATGTCCTGATGTATCCAAGTCCACTGTAAATCTAATGTTACACCTTTGAGAACAAGGCTTGCTTTCTGAAAAGATGATTTAATGAATTTACAGGTGTGATCTTTTTGGAGTATACACCATCAGGGTCTTCCACTTTCTGGACACGAAGGCAAAATCTCCCACACTTTGTTTTCAGTCTGAGACTGTCTCCATTACAGATGCCACAGTGGCACAGCTACAGCGCTGCAGCTGTGCCACTGTAGCACCACAGTATAGACTAGTGGTGGGCAACATGCAGCCCGCGGACTGCATGCGGCCCATCAGGGTAATCCTCTGGCGGGCTGCCGGAATGTGTGTTTATATTTGCACGGCCGCCCACAGCTTCCAGTGGCCAGCAACGTCGAACCGCAACCACTGGGAGCTGCGGGCGGCCGGGCAAATGTAAACAAACTGTCTGGCGGCCCGCCAGCGGATTATCCTGACAGGCAGTAGGTTGCCCACCACTGGTGTAGACACTTGCAACAGTGATGAAAGGGGTTTTTCTGTCACTGTAGTTAATCCACCCTCCAAGAAGTTGTTACCTAATAGCTCTGTGTTCTTGGAAAACCAGGGTGCATTACCCAGCCTGTCTGACTCACGAAAGACCTTCCTCGTCCCAGCCTCTGCTTGAACCAAATCTGCATCAGAAGAAAGACTTACAAAAAGCAGTGAAAAGGCAGTGGGAGACACACCTAAACCACTAGGATAAAGATGACAGGATTAAGGAAACTCTCCTAGCCTCATTTGCATCGAATATGGGACAAGGATGCATCTCTATTAGCATACAGAATGGAGAACAGAGATTCCAAGGCAAGAACCACACTGAACTCTGGGACCAGAAAAGCAGGGAAGCACTGCATGATGGGAGATCTCTACTCCAGATGTTAATGAACCCACGCCTGCACACACCCAGCTCAGCAGTTATCAGACCAATTCTAGGAATAAATCCTTTATTGGTATCCAAAATAGTGAAGCTCCCTAACTGCATTGTGAGCTCCTTCCAAGGAACAACACCCATAGCCAGAAATGATCAGCTCCCATTGTCTAGCCTGAACAAAGCAACTTTGGTATACTCCCTTGAGCCATCAGTTTACATATAAACAAATCTAGTGTTCTCCCTTGAACCATTGCTGTTTCTCTACAAAATCCCCCACCCATGCTCAAGTAAGTATTCTGATGACTGGATACAAAATCTGCATCAATTCCATTGGGACTTCATCTTCTCCTGACTGATCATGCTGGGGGCTCTGCCTGACTCCAGCACTCCGAACCCTCAGCTACACCACCACCTGGGACCCCCGATCGATTCAAGCTTCATGGAGTGGTAAGAACCCATCTCTCTCTCTCTCTCTGTATATATGTATAGCCTTCTGATCCTGACTTGTGTGATCAGTTATAGTTTTGTAAACCTTACTTTTATAATCAAATTTAAGTTAGATTTATTATTTTAACTGTTTTGTTTGTTTGGCTGCCCTATGGTTATTATCTGGCAATAAATAATTTTCATGATTAAGCTGGTTGCTTTTCTCTCTCTCTCCCTCCTCCACCCCCACTGCCCCCCGGGGGTGTTTTTTGTTTTCCTCATTCACTCTGCAGCAACGCTCCTCGTACCTAAGCTAAAAGATTCCTGCAGCGACCAAAAATCCTTCATGAGAATCCTACCTGAAAATCATCAGGAGTCAAGTGACTTTTCACATGTTTTCCTGCCAGTTCCAGATATTTTTCAGAAGATGACCCCATAAAAAGGAAAATGACCAAAATGGAAAATAATATAAACAATGTTTCAAAAAGTTAGACAAGTGGTACAGTATTATTGGTTATTCGTATAAAAAGAAGGGAAGAAGAGAGGTCAAGAAAGTAAAAATACTGTTGAGTTCAGAGTTATGAAACAGCATTCTTTAGTAAACCAAAATATAATATTAAGAGAGGAAGTTTTATAAAGGATCAGAATACAAGGTCAGGAGGTCATTGGAAATGGGCCGGAAGTTGTATTCCAGTCAAAAGCAAATCTATTTCACTTGTTATATGGTAAGTTTGCCCAAAATTTTCTTTTATATTATTCTTCTACGTTTTTCTGCACACAGAGACAGGTGATGAAGAACATAATTTCAAGAAATCAAAGAGGTGTGAAACAATTATTTAAGTGCTGAAAGTTCTTTGACTTTATCTACAATGAATCAGCTTCATATCTTGATAGATCTGAAGTTTTGTGCACCATGTGAAGAAAATGGAGGGTCTAGGACATGCGTAATAGACAGGGCTTAAATTCTCAGACAGTATTTCCCAGAGCCCTCCATGCCCTCCTCCCCCGCAACATGCTATAAAAACACCGTGGGGGGGGAGGGGGGTGTTTGAAAATATTTACCGGAGTACCGCTCCAGACAGCTCCACTGAATTTAACAGACATTAGCATGTGATGCTATATTCTTTGGCAATTTCTGTAAAAGGAAAATAATGCAAACTATACCTATGATCCTGATATTGAATGTGCCATGCTGAACCTGCTGCACTTGTACAGAGCCCCTTGGATACATTTGCACAGCCTGCAGAATTGAGCATCCCAGCCCAGGTAGACAAACTCGGGCTAGTGGGGCTCACACTAGTGTACTAAAAATAACTATGTAGACAATGTTTTGAAGTGGCATCTCAAGCTTCGAAGCCCACTCCATTTTCTAGGCTTCAGACCCTGAGCTCCAGCCCAAGCGGCAATATCAAACTGTTGTCTACACAGCTATTTTTAGTGAATTAGTGTGAGCTCCTCTAGCCCAAGTCTGTCAACATGGGTTGGGAGGCTCACTCCTGCAGGCTGTGTAGACAGACCCTATAAGGTTTCAAAGGGGTCTGCCCAACCAGGGGTCTTGAGAGTTCATCTATTTTTAGTAGTAGGTCCTATCATATGTTAAAATAAGTGACAATTTTCATTTGTTCTCAATGCAAAATTACTCATCAGTAGATTGTTCTAATTACACAATTTCTTCATTATGTGAACATATAACATTTAAAATGCTATCAGCAGAATTCTGATTTTCAAAACAATTTGCTTGATATTAACTATTTACTAAATCAATTTATATATCTTCAATTTTGTTTCCTTAAGCATGCATCCTTAATACTGCATTAATGAAATGAAATCTTAAAGACATGGCAGGAAATATGATTATATTTGGATTAATGTTACTATCAGACCCTTAATGATAATTCTTCCACAATACTACTGAGGTGGAAGTCAAACAGCTTAATGGGACTAAATTAGGGGGCTCAGACAATTTCCATCCAAGAATATTAAAGGAACTGGCACACGGAATTGCAAGTCCAATAAGAAGGATTTTTAATGAAACTGTAAACTCTGGGGTCATACCCAATGACTTGAGAATTGCTAATACAGTTTCTATTTTTAAGAAAGGGAAAAAAGTGATTCAGGAAACTACAGGCCTGTTAGTTTGACCTCAATTGTATGCAAGATCTTTGAACAAATTTTGAAAGGAAAGTAGTTAAGGACATAGAGGTGAACAGTAATTGGGATAAAACACAACTTGGTTTTATAAAAGGTAGATCATGCCAGATGAACCTCGTCTCCTCCTTTGTCTAAATAATCAGTTATCTTCTCAAAGGAAAAGCAGTAGATCTAATCTACCTGGATTTCAGTAAGGCATTTGATATTGCTCCACATGGGAAATTATTAGTTAAATTGGAGAAGATGGGGATTAATATGAGAATTAAAAGGTGGATAAGGAACTGGTTAAAGGGGAGACTACAATTGGTCATACTGAATGGTGAACTGTCAGGCTAGATTTCCTCAGGGATCAGTCTCGGGACCAATCTTATTTAAACATTTTTATTACTGACCTTGGCACAAAAAGTGAGAGTGTGCTAATAAAATTTGCAAATGACACAAAGTTGGGAGGTATTGCCAATATGGAGGAGGAAAGAATATCATACAAGGTTGTCCAGATCTTGTAAAATAGGAGTAATAAAAATGGGATGAAACTTAATAGTGCAAAGTGCAAGGTCATGCATTTAGGGACTAACAACAAGAATTTTTGCTATAAGCTGGGGATGTATCAGTTGGAAGTGACAAAGAAGGAGGAAGACCGGGGTGTATTGGTTGATCACAGGATGACTATGAGCCATCAATCTGCTGTGGCTGTGAAAAAGGCTAATGCAGTCCTATGATGCATCAGACGAGGTATTTCCAGTAAAGACAGGGAAGTGTTAATATTATACAAGGCAGTGGTGAGACCTCATCTGGAATAGTGTGTGCAGTTCTGGTCTCCCGTGTTTAAGAAAAATGAATTCAAATTGGAACACATGTTCAGAAAGGCTACTAGGATGATCTGAGGAATGAAAAACCTACCTTCTGAGATGAGACTCAAAGAGTTTGGCTTATTTAGCTTATCCAAAAGATGGCTGAGGGGAGATAGGATTGCTCTGTAAAAATACATCAGAGGGATATACTAGGCAGGAAGCAGAGTTATTTAAGTTAAGTGCCAATGTTGACACAAGAACAAATGGATATAAACTGGCTGTCAAGTTTAGGCTTGAAATTAGGTGAAGGTTTCTAACCATCAGAGGAGTGAAGTTCTGGAACAGCATTCCAAGGGGAGCAGTGGGGGCGAAAAAACTAACTGTCTTCAAGACTGAGCTTGATAAGTTCATGATGGGGATGGTCTGATGAGACTGCCTATAATGGCATGTGGCCCATCAGTGACTGACAGTAGCAAACATCTGTAACAGCCAAAGATGGGACACGAGATGGGGAGGGCTCTGAATTATTACAGAGAATTCTTTCCCAGGTGCCTGCCTTGTTGATCCAGCCTACATGCTCAGGGTCTAACTGATTGCCATATTTGGGGTCAGGAAGGATTTTTCCCGTGGGTCAGATTGACAAAGACCCTGGTAGTTTTTTGCCTTCCTCTGCAGGATGGTGCATGGGTCACTTGCAGGTTTAAACTAGCGTAAATGGTGAATTCTCTATAACTTGAAGTCTTTAAATCATGATTTGAGGACTTCAGTAGCTCAGCCACAGGTTATGGGTGGGTGCGGTTCTGTGGCCTGCAATGTGCAGGAGTTCAGACTAGATAATCATGATGGTCCCTTCTGACCTTAAAGTCTATAAGTCTATGAATATATTTATTTAGAAATATATTCATAACTAGTGCTTGAAAATGCTGCCTACATTCAATGCCAAGTGTTACAATTATGAAAAACTTGTTTTTTTGCATTTCCTGACAAAGTTTTTGTTTATTCCATTTTTGTTGGTACATGTCATTAAAAAATAAATAAATAAACAAACAAACTTACATTATGGGGTCAATAAACACCGGAAAGCACTTAAGTCCATCTCTATGTAGTATTGCACTTAAGCCTTTGCTTAATTGTCAGCATGTGATTGTGTCCCATTGACTTCAATGGGATTTAAGCACATGCTTAAAGTGAAGTACATGATCAAATGCTGTCATTAATGGATTTATTTTTCCTGAACTGGGGCCTTAATACAGTCCATATAGTAATATTATGAAGCTGTTACAAGTCTTTTCCACTCGCAGTTAAAGTGTATGTTAAACTAGTAGAAATCAGTGTTTACTGTAGTCAAACCACCCAGCACTGAGAACTCCTGTGACCATACCAGCTAAGAAAGGATGAGCCTAGACAGTCCTTGGACAAGAGACCTCCAAGGAAAATCCAATTCATATGAAAGAGGTACTAGTAAATCAATAAAAAGCAACGCTCTGCCAATTGCAGATTGAACCGTCAGGGGGTACTGTGCTGCGAGATGGTGAGGGCTTTTATTTCTTTATTTTTAAGATGTGACCAAACTGATGTCCAGATGAGCTTTGGTCCTTTAATTTCTCATGAAACTACTTGAAATAATAGGAATAACAACCTTAGCATTCTGGCCACATTCTACTTTGGGCAATTATATTGTGCGGACCTAAATTCCCCCTACCTTTTAAATTGGATGTGGTATAATTAGCTTGCCCCATACCCTAAACTTTGATAGATCATGAAAAAAATGGCCCTTAATGCAGCATTTTGGTCTTAAACTTCACAGAGAAGTAGGAGGAAACTGCTTGATTTTAAAAGAATTATCAGGTTTTCAGATCAGCGAAGTGAAAATTTTCCTGATTGCTTCTTAAACCCCATTTTAGAGTACAAATGAAGGAAGGGGCTGTATGCTACAGAGTAAGATAAAAGACAACACAATGCCAAGAACAGAAAGGAGACAATGAAGACCAGAGAGGGGAAAAGGAAGGAGGGGAGACTTTGGCTGTAAAGTGAAGTATCAAGCCAAAAGAAAGGGGTCTAGTTACTGAATCATCAACACGTGAAGCACCTGCATGCTCTTTGTCTGGCTCCTACTCATAAGTTAAGGATAACACTGCTTAAGCTTGAGAGATCTGGCAAGATCACAACTTGCGATAGTTGGAAGAACAGTAACCATGGATTTCAATCAGTACATCATATGACCTTCTCACTAAAGAACATCTATTTCCTGTGGAGTTCATAAATGCCTCTTTTATTATTAAAACCCACACTGTAAAGTTATGTGAGGATTAATAAGAAATCTTCTCTTTGAATAAAATGCTGGTTTAATTTTCAGTCATTAAGAGCAACCTCCTTCATTGACAAATGGCTTTTCCTGTGCCAGATACCTGCATTTGTGCTGTCCCCAGTTCTAGTTATTAGCATAATTTGTTGCAATTGACTTAAATCCCATTTCCCCATGAGCTTCATTGGTTGGTATATTCTGGGAAGGCATCAAATGCTTGTCTTTTTCAATCAAATTTCGGTGTATGAATTAAAATTTTGGTGGCTCTGATCCCTCCTAATTAGAAAGATGTGGGAAGTCACAGAGAGAAACACGAGGTATTCATGCTGAAAAGAACTAGCCCTGCCACTGTTTACTCACGCATGGGGTTAATCCTGCCATCACCAATTTGGCAGACACATGGCTGCCCCAAAGGAACGGATATTGGGGGAAAAAATGAATATTGTGGATACCTCATTTCCATTAAGTCTGTCACTAATGGTTTGCTGACTTGCCTACCAACTTCAAGTGTAAGCAGAAGGAGCAGCTCCGACAAAAGTAGTAAAATGAGTATGATTTTCTGTTTTTCCTCATTTAAAAGGGATTTCCCACATAATAAGCAACGTGAAGATAGGCCTTTTAAACAGAAAGAATAATTTTTAATTAAAACACACTGAAGACAGATTTGGTTAGGGAAGAAAGCATTTATTTTCTATTTAATGTCTCAGTGCCTTTATAAGAACAAAATTAGATAACTCTTTCGCTAGAAAAGCTTCTTTCACTCCATAAAGAAATATTAATATTCTCCCCTACTTGACAAAAGGCTTTTGGTACTGGTACAGTGGTTAAATTTATAGTACTATCTATATTCTTACAGTTTACCTCACATTTTTCAGATTGCTAACCAAATGCATGCTTAGGAGAAAATTACAATGGATTATACAGAGTGATAAATATCCTATCTATCTTCTAACACAGCAGGTCTGCTCTCTGTACATACTTAAAGTGATCTCTGTTCACTTTTTTGACAAAGTCAAGTTTTTATTGCACTGCATACATGTTAGCACTACAGAGCTAACACTACTCTAGTCTAGCACATGAATGCTTGGGAATTATTATCAGTGTTCTAATTCTGGAACATTGATTACTTATGATACATAAGCCAGAAAACACTCACCTTGCTAACAGATCACAGGCATACTATGCAGAACTTAAAAATGGAGAAGATTTGAAATCGAGAGCATTAGTCCACGCCAAGTTACTTCAGCCAGTGTTTTTTTGTTGTTGTTCTCTCCCTGTCATCTGCTCCTCCTCCACTCCTCCCTCCCCCCACCCAGGGTTTCACCATTCTTCACCAACTTAAAACCAACAAGATATTTTGCTCAGTTTTCTAAAACACTTACTCTTGCAAAAGAAACAGAGTAAGTTGTTGGATCCAAAACTCATTGCCTATTTCAAGAAAATTTACTCAAGCCTTTCCATAAGATAAGTTGTGTTATAATAGTTAAAGAAGCAACACGAAAAAAGAAAGAGCTAACATTACAAACAGTATGCCCTGGCAACTTAGGCTATATCTACACTAGCATTTTTGTCGGTCAGAGGTGTGAAAAAACACCCCCTGACTGACAAAAATTACACCCACAGAAGTGCTGGTATGGACAGCACTATGTTGGCAGGAGACACTCTCCCGCCACTCATTGGGGGTGGTTTTATTATGTTCATGGGACAGCTCTTTCACGTCGGCATAGAGTGGCTACATGGGAGACTTTACTGCAGCACAGCTGCATCGGTACAGCTGTGCCATTGTAAGGTATCTAGTGTAGACGTAGCCTAAGTCTCGCTTAGGACTCTCTTTTTACTATTGGTTATACAACAAAGTGCTTGGTGATAAACTACCTTAATGGGTGATTTATACGCCCTTTTACAAAGTAGTATGGATTTAGCCATATGACATCCCTTAGTGCAAGGAACAGCACCTCACTACTCATCTTTTCCAGATCATTAAAAGTATTTATTTACAGTTGCTTTCTCTCTCTTTCCTGCCCCATCTTTCATAAATTCAGAACATACTAATTTTAAAAGTTTTTCCCGCTAAATATTCAAGAGACCCAAAAACAGCTGGCATTTTTTAAATTGCTGCTTCCCTCTAGTTACTTTTATATCTGCTAATACTTAGTTCCAACATTTCAGTTAATTGCCTGGGAACTAATCGAAGTAGTAACTCCTCCCTTATCCATCTGCAATCAAAGATAGCTTTAACTGCCATTCTGACAACATCATCGTTTTTCAAATGTTTTCAGTAGCTGTCTTCTGCCTCTTGAATCAAATTCAAACTTTTCAGTACTCATCTTTAAGGTCTTGCACAGCTCAGCTTCCACTTACTTCTCTTTTCACTTCTCCCTTGTTACTTCATGTACCTAACTGGCACATTTAACTATCTTTCCCTTACCTCCCTCATCCTCATTTCATCATGCATTTTTCCAGGTGGACTCACTGGCACATCTATAATTCCCTTTCTGATCCAGTTGTCCTCCCTTTCCTGAAGGCCTATAAGTCCTAGTCTCACCTCAATGCCAGCTAAGCAGAAACAAGTTTTAGGAAACCCTCACAATGCATATATTACTAACCAAAGTAATCACAGAGTCCTATTGTTGCTTTCCCCTTTCCTTTCGCATCTCCTTCTCCCACAGCATGTTGTCCAACTTCTCTTGACACGCCATATTTTAACTCCAATTGTAAGTTCCTCACGATATCATCTATTTCTCTAAAATGCCACACACAATATCACTATATAAATAAACAACAATTAAATACAGGACCTCTTCTTGCAAACCCTTAATCTTGCAAGTTATCCCACTGAAATCTATGAAACAACTTACAGGCTCAAAAGAGAAGTTGAGAAAACTCTTTAAAAGTGAACTCAGCTTTCAAAGCCAAGAGGTGGCAAGCATAATTTTATCAACAATTTCCTGAGATGAAGAAGTCTCAGTTTCCGAGCAGACTGCTTTATTTCTTTAGAGTAGAAGCCCTCCCTCTGTTACTAACTCTTGGTGTGCATAACAATAACTGTATTCTAATTTCTATAAGCATAATAGACTAAGTTGTCAGATTTTTTTCTTACATGCTTGATACATAAAAAGTGCAACTAGAAAAGGGGAAACTTATAAACTGTAGAAGTTATAGGTGGAAAAGACCTAGGCTGTTTATGCCTCAAGCTAGCAAAGCACATTACAGGGCTACACAAGTTTAAATATAAACACATGCTTAAATGTTTTTTCTGAAGTAGGGTTCATATCCATTTCCCTGCTCATTCAAATGTCTGCTATATCCAAAGTAAGAATTTTGCTAACTCCAAGATACATTGAAGCTTAGCAGCAGTACAGATTTGTGTAAACTGCAGATGAATAGCAGTTGGTGGTATTCAAATACTGACAATACGCATGGCAAGAAGAGCTCCAAATTTCTTTGTCCACAGATGTCATGGTTAGTTTTGTCAGGATATAACTAAAAAAACATTCCAAAAGTCTTTGAGCAGAGGACACATGAAGCTCAGAGACAGGTAAGGAAAAGTTAGAATTTGTGTCATCACACATTAGGCATTCTTTTTTGGTCTTGTGGCACCTTTGAGACTAACAGAAGTATTGGGAGCATAAGCTTTTGTGGGTAAGAACCTCACCCCAATACACTCCCAATACTTCTGTTAGTCTCAAAGGTGCCACAGGACCCTCTGTTGCTTTTTACAGATTCAGCCTAACACGGCTACCCCTCTGATACTTGATTTTTTGGTCTTGGCTCAGAAGAAAATACACACTACAGTGGGTGTACTATATGGTGTGTGTGTATATATGTGTTTGTTCCAAAAACGAATTCTGCATTTCTTTACCTCATTTCATTTTTGAAAATCTATGTGCCAGTGTCCTTGTCACTTCTTGTTAAAACAAAGTCATTAAAAGAAAGAATGGTAAGTGAAAAAAAATGAATACCTAGCATCTTGGCAGTGAAAATAATTCCCTTCTCTCTTCGCACCCCACAGTATTTCTAGTACACACCGTATTAGAAATAGAAATAATATCAGAGGCAATATTCTAACTATAAGGCCTTCGCCAGGCAATAGGAAATGAACATAGGAAAATCAGCTGTAGAGAAAAGAAGCTGAGATGCAGGATACAGTGGGAACCATGAAAGGAGAAAGCATAGGTAAGAAAAGGACAGTGTGAAAAACAGGAGAGTTTGGTAATAGAAGAGTAATGTTACAAGCACATTTTAAATTTAAATTTTTCTCTTTCCTTTTCTTTTCCTTATAAAATGCAGATAAAGATATTCGATAATTGCAATCTTCTTTCTAATCTTCATTCCAACCATTCATTTCAAAACTTGACTTAAAAAAAAACTTTTAAAATCTGCTATCACCTCAAATGTGCAATTTCAAGAGCTGTCATGATTCAGTTAACGACTCCCTTCCCTCGCTCCCCCCCAAAGTAACTTGGACGGAGTGCCAGACTGCTCAGAGAGGGTGTAATCACATTGCCTCTGATAGCTAGACTACAAAGCATATAAGCTCTTTAGTTAAAACAGTAGGAGATTGTGTTTTTGAATGAAACATTGACCAGGTAGTGCAGGCAGCCGCAGCCAGCAATCTGAATGACTAACATGACATTTATGTAGCCAAAGAATCAGCCTCCTTAATGTAAGTAACCCATTTGACTATAAAGTTTCTCGTGCATTTTCATCATGATTTTTAAATACTTTGTTTTTCTTCAAATGAAGGAAGAATGTTCTTGTCGTTAAAGGTAAATTCTAATCCCAGTTCTTCCACGACTATTTGGGGTAAGTCACTTAGTTTTACAAAATACCTAAAATACAGATATTGAATTAAACAACAAAACAGATTTTTAAACATCTAAGTAGACACTTGTCAACACATTGCTCTCTGCTTGGTAGTTAGCCTACATGTGGATGAAATTAACAAACCCACAACTTTACTGCACACTACTGCCTTGTGTTTCAGAATAAAATCTTAAAAGTAATATTTTGAATGATGCAGCAGAGACCCCTATACACCAGGTTTTTGTGTATACTTGTTTCAGTGGAGTTCTCAGGACTGGATACTACTCTATCTTGACCCAATTCTGGTTGGTCTCTGGTCAATCTAGAGAGGTGTTCAATTAATAAAGGTAATTTAACATTGTAAAATTATTCAGGATACCTTTGGGTAGTCTCTTACAAGGAAGGAGGTCTTGAAATACAGTACTATTTATTAGTTTTAATCCTTACTAAACTAATTATAAGTGATTCTGAATTTAAAGCACCAACACAAATTACCAAAGCCACACCCAAACCCCGACTGCACCCACACCAGCTGGCCCTCCAGACCTTGCCTTCAGGCCCTTGTCCCGCAACCTCAGTTGGCTGAACACCATCCAGCCAATCTGCCTCTGAAACACACCCAGGAAACAATCGGTATGCACTCATGCTTCACACCATCCATTTCTTTGCCCTGGTGTTCCGCCCCGATGCCAAGTGGCAGGACCTGCTGACACCTAAAGGATGGCTAGGCTGTACTTCACTCTGGTTCTATAGCCCTCCTGGGATACTAGCTGGTGGCATCTTCACGAAATCATGAGCACAGGCGTGTACCTGGCATGGTTCAAGAACTCCCCTGACATCTGTCCTTTCTGTGGCCAGAGGGAGACCCTGGCATACTTCTATGTAAAGTACATCAGAATGCAGACCTCTTCTGGCTTCTCTAGAACCGCTTACGGAAATTCTGGCTGCACTGTCTTCCACGCCTCCTTATCCTAGGACACCCCATCCACGGGCCCACAAAGTCACAAGACCTCATAATCAACCTCCTCCTAGTGCTGGCCAAGTCAGCCATCCATCACAGTAGGAGAAGGAAGCTGAACGGGGCGGGGGTGCTCTGTGACTGTGTGGCCTAATTCCGGTCCCTTATCTGCTCAAATCTCTAGGCAGAGTTCCTCTGAAGAGCATCCACTGACTCCTAAGACTCCTTTGAGGAACAGTGGGAGCTGTCTGGTGTTCTCTGCTTGGTGTGTCCCCGTCCCACTCCGATCCCTCATTATTACCCTCTTATGTCACTCCTGATCCTGTTTTATTCATTTGTTGTCCACTTGATGCCAGTGATGTTCAGTGGTTCCTCATTCTTAATTGAGGGGGAAGGCCTTTTGTTTTGGGTAGGCCTACGCCTGCCCACCCTAGGTGCTTCAAACAGTACCCACACCAACTCTGAAAAAGTCTGAATCCAAACTTGGCAGGTTTACTACCCAGGCACTTCCTTAAAAAATAACTGGGCAGACACACAGATTAAGGACACAACTCTGGAACCAATGCACACCCTAGTGAGCACCTAATCACTCAAGTAGTCTCACTGGGTTTCCAGTGAGGGGGCTCCACAATATGGCCTAGAGAAAAATAAACAAACCAAAAATAATAGGTTGGGTTTATAAACAACAAATCATGTTGAAAACTTGATCGTTTTTTATTGAATTGCAAAATTAATAGATATATAAAAAGAATTAGTCAAGCAATTTTTATAGGGCCTCACAAAATGTTAACTTGAAGTTTAAATTATATTTGTCTTAGATATAAGGCCTGTTACATGGCTTGAAAGCTAGACAAAGGATTGCAAAGAAAAGGATAACACACTCCCCAAGACAGCAGCAGTAGAACTTCAGAGAGTTAGTGTGGTTTGGGAAGGGCATAGAGGTGAGACTAACCCACTCTGGGTCCTCTGAGTGGAGGAAGCCAGCAGTAAGTGAGATCTGCTGATGGCAATTCTCCAACTTTACCTTTTGCCCTTCACCTCTGTGCAGCACAGGAGCTTTTTAAACCTGTCTTACAAAAAAAGTCTAAAAAAAAAAAAAGAGGAGAATTTGAGGAAATAGGGTTGAATCAAAGTGCTATTTCCTTTGATGCAATTTCAATAGACTCCCACAAGAAAGTCATAGAGCAATACCTGACACAGCATAAGTGTGTTATGTTGCAATGTCCAGTTCAATGTATGTAAATATGATGTAACATCTCTCAATTCCCATGTCTCATCCTCTCCCTCCTCATTCACCCTTTTCTGGGTGGTATCTTCAAAGTTTCTTGGTGGTGGTAGTGCAAGGGGTCTGTACACTCTGAGATCATGGTCCTTCGTTCAATGCTCTGGCACACACACACACACACACACACTATTAGCCAGTGCAGAGAGTTCTCCTGCAATTAGTACTCTGCTTGCTGGTGTAGGAGTGGAAAATGGCCCAGAAGTCATAGCAGATGCCAAATCATGCTGTTATGACCTATGGTTGAGTGTCAACATTCTGTTGCCTTGCACAGAAACATGCTATATAGATACTTACACGGGTAGGTGCTCATGAATATACGGTGAGCAAATTTCACTCTCTCAATCAAATAATGAAAACACACTGATAACACACTGCAATATTCCAGACCTCATTATAAATTTTTAGTTGACAAAAAAAGAATAAAGAGGAACTATGTAACATAATCAAATCTCCCCCCAGTAAACAATAAATTACTTATATTTATACCAAATAGAGCAAAATGCGGCCAGAAAAACAAAGATAAAATGTGATATCAAAATTATGTTCTGGACAAAGGCTAAAATGTTAAGTAGAGCACCCGTTTGTGTGCAAAGGTCTTGTATGAAAGGGGGGAAGACACAACAAAACAGTACACAGGCTTTTACAGGATGTGTTTTTTGCAAGGACTATAATACATGTTTTTAATCTATGAAACATCTGGGACCAAAAAATCAATTTGTACCATTTTTTAAGATAGAATAGTTTTAAAGTTTGTAATCCAGTTTCTATAATATAAATCTGCACAAAACTAACAGCACAGGGCTTTAGGCTTTTTCTGGGAATATAAAATATGCAGAATCCTACCAGGCCATATTGCCATGGGCTGTGTTGTCAAGGTGACAGAGTAGCTCCAGGGTTTGAGTGTTGCTTGATGAATCATCAGGGGATTCATGACTGCCTGATTCCAATTCCTTCGGCATCCTCCAAACAGCCGCACATGTCATGACTTTACTGTCTGAAGCTAAGCAACAGAGGATAATGTCAACAGATCATTGTACAGGAGACATACTGTATACATGCATCAACATCTATGCAAATCTTTAAGCAATGCACATCTGCAGTTTGAAATATTTAAAATATCATATTAAGCTGAATTCAAAGAACATACAACACAGATAAAGGCACAGACCTCAAGTCAGCAATCAGTTCACCGCAGAACTCACAATTAGCATACATTTAACCCACTTTTCCATGGTTTAAAGCCAAAATTCAGTTCTGATGAAAAGAGATTTTCCAAGCCCCATTCCCCATATGTTCCTTTCAATTAATGTTAGAAATGAAAATGACTCCTTCTCAAGTGTATAGTTTGCACCTTAACAGTAATAGTTTAGCCACAATTTTAAAATTTCTTCATGTGGATTTGCTGGGTTATCCCCAGTTTGCATGTATGGCACTAAGTCACATCCTTTGCTGTGAAAGACTGTTTAGCAAAAAGAGTTCTCCTCTAAACATATATGCATTCAAATTCGTCCCTTTAATTCCAGCTGTGAAAACAGTGTTTCCAAAAAAGACAAATACAAGATGTATTTTTATTTTTAAAAAAGCAGCAACAGCTCTTTAAACCCCTTTATGTTTAAATTTGCCTTTTAAAAAAATGATGATGTAGCAAAATATAGGTGTAGCTATGAAAGCAGTCTATCAGCACTATAGGGGAAAGAATTTTGCGCGGCCCATCTTCATTACCCTGCACCGTGTGTAGCAATTTGCATTAGTGCAAAGTGGGTGTAAGCATTACTAGATCAGAATGGCAATAATTTGCAACCACTTTGCACTGGTGCAAATTGCTATGCAACAGAGAACCTGGTTCAAGGTCAACAAGGGAATAGCACAGGGGTAGGCAAACCTTTTGGCCCAAGGCCACATCTGGGAATAGAAATTGTATGGCGGGCCATGAATGCTCACAAAATTGGGCCTGGGGTGTGGAAGGGGGTGAGGGCTCTGGTTGGGGTTGCGGGCTCCAGGGTGGGGCCAGAAATGAGGAGTTCAGGGTGCGGGAGGGGACTCCAGGCTGGGGCAGAGGAGTTTGGAGGGCGGGAAGGGGATCAGGGTTGGGGCAGGGGGTTGGGGCTCTGGAGGGGGCCAGGGGTGCAGGCTCCGGGCTGCACTTAACTCAAGCGACTCCTGGAAGCAGCGGCCATGTCCCCTTCTGGCTCCTAAGCGGAACTGCGGCCCGGAGGCTCTGCACGCTGCCCCGTCTGCAGGCGCTGCCTCTGTAGCTCCCATTGGCCGCAGTTCCCGGCCAATGGGTGCTGCGGGTGGGGGCAGTGTGCAGAGCAGGAGCCAGAGCAGGGCCATACTGCTGTTTCCGGGAGCGGCCCCAGACCCTGCTCCCCAGCTGGGGCACCTGAGCGGGGTAAGTCCCAGATCCCACTCCCCAGTGGGAGCTCTAGAGACGGATGAAAATGGCTGGTGGGCCAGATCCGGCCCGTGGGCTGTCGTTTGCCCACCCCTGGAACAGCAGATCAGTACAAGATACTGCTGCACACAAAAATCCTACCATTAATGGCAATAGTAAGGAGACCACTAATAGTAGGGGTTTGGGTTGGGGGGCAGTTTGGGGAAGATTGAATCCCTATTAAAATGGTCTATGTGAAAATCCAATGGGTAAGTAATGGTTACTTTAAAAAAAACATTTTCTTTTGAAGAGTTGCTTTGTATTAGGGACTGAGAGATGAAGGACTTCCCTTTCTGAGTACATATGACTGGTTCTAGTCTGGAGCTCTGAACTGAGGTGATTCTGCTGACTTTGAGAATTGAGGGAAAGGAAACAGGAGCAACTGTACTACAAAACAGTATATTGGACTAAGATGTCAGCAACATGGATACAGAAACCAAACAAGTCCATATTACAAAGCAGTTTGAAGCAAATATATAAATAAGGCATACGAACTACTTCCCCAAGGACAGAAAGAGGGTAAGCATTTAATCCAAAATAATTAATAATAAATAATAAGAAATCTTAGTTATCCATGAGAAACAGGAAAAGTAACTAGATAAAAATTGGATGAAATTAGGAAAGACCAATGGAAGAAGATGATAATCACTTCAAAGGAGGAGGGCTGAAGGGGAGGCTTAATTTACTGTGCAGACTTCAGAACTTGTTATCTGGCAAATGTATACACTAGAATTTGTACATGAATTTGGTCGAAGAGGCGATTTGGAATCACGACGGTGTTGGACAATCCCCTTTCGTCTGTTACTATGCAAACAGACCTGTACTAACTGTAGTGCATGCTGAGTGATTGATCAATATTTAAAACTCACCTAATACTATACCAAATTTGCCACTTCAATTCAATGTCATTACTGAACAACAACAAAAAAAGCAACTCTATATTGCTATTTTTCCTTACCAAATGCACCTAACACACTAAGCACTAAAGCAGTGCACCTAACACACTAAGCACCTCCACTATACAAAGAAAAAACAACTATCCACTTAAGTTAAATTTACAGTAAGTTCGTGTACTCAGTATCAGCTATGAGAAAGCATATTGTTAAAGAAAAAAGCAAGCACCTGGAGGCTGTCCCACTACCACCGAGAGATGCACAGAGAACCATGAAAGGTGTAAGCTGCTCAGAAGAGGCCATGGTACATAGACTTTCCAGAGTCTTAGCTAGGGTTAAGATCCATAGTGCCTGTGGGGAGAAAATGGCAAGTGATTTTCAGCTAGATTCTTTTGGGAGGAATTTGGGAAAGTGGTGAGTTTGGTATAGTCTTTGGTAGAAGTGTTGTTGTTGGTTTGTTTTTGTTTTGTTTTTCTGGCAAACTACCTATGACTAAGTTTGTCTAAAGGTAAAGATCATGATAAACTCCTTCTGCCCCCCATCATAGGGTGGGGCAGACCCAGCACATCACCACTTTTTGCTTTAACAAATTTAAACCCTCTTTAACATCACTTCATTTCTTTGTCTGAGTCTACTAGATGATCCACTATTATTATTTATATTATAGTAGTGTAACCCACACACCTTCTGGGTGTGGTGTTCTAGCCCATCTAGTAGCACCAAGACCACTTAGAGAGAATTAAATGAGTTTGCTCTAGAGCCCTAGTTAACAGCCAGTTGGCTTTTAGCTCATGCGGTAGAGGCTCATGCACTAAGCTCCAGCAGTCCCAAGTTCGATCCTGCTTGCTGACGACTGGGATCTGTCAGCATTACCGTAGCACCCAAGTGTGCTAGGCACTAAACATACACACAGAAAGGCTTGTCTCTGCCTGAAGAGCTTATAGTCTAAAAAACCAGACATTTTGCTGCAATCATCTCCAGACTGCAATGGCTATAAGCAGAAAAGAGTCTACCCTAAATGAGCTAGTTAACTGAGACAGTGCCCATATGTACCTTCATGCTATCTATTATTTACTGAAAAACATGGTGAAGAACAACTGCACTCTGATAATTTCCTGTTCCATGAAACCCAAAGTAAGAGATGCTGGCTGTGGAACAGAGGAGTTCAGCAGAGATGGTGATCCAAATTTGAACCCTCTGAAGTTAACCCATACTCTGAACAGGTGAGCAAGACTCAGCAGCCAAGCATCTAAGAAAGAGAATTCTCCTTACCACCTCAATACACCCTCATTTGGTGCCGTATTTCCAGCTGCAGCCAAACCCTGATGCTTTAGAAGATAGCAAAAACAAAACAAAACAAAAACAACACAAACAAAAAAACCCAGAATACACCTGGCCAATTGTGCAAAGGGAAAAATTCCTTCAAGAGCCCTGCAGACAATCAACTTATGCCCTGAAGCATAAGATTTTATTATATGATTTTATTCGATTCATCTCAGCAAAGAAAGTATTTTAAGCTCCGCAAAAGATATCTGGGATCTTAATTTTAACCTCCAAGTATTTCTGCAATGTTGAGTCTAGGGAAGTTAGTGTAACTTGTCAGTTGGAGCCCCACTTAAGCTAGTCTCATGAGTTTTGGATTTCATCAAGACAATGCAAAAGCCAGCACATCACACAGATGCTTGGAAGAGTAAAGGAAAATAATTGCTAATAGCAAAGAAAGCCACCTAAAGACTGGAGAAAGAATTTGAAGCAAGGCAAAGTTATCAAAAGCACCTAAGTAACTTAGGTGCTTTTGAAAATTTTACCTGCGGTCACCAATAAAGAAAACCACTTAAATTTCAAGTGTGCGCAGTAACTGGGCAGAGATTCTATCTAACTATAGTAACTATAAATGCTGTCAAGACCAAGCTGGAAATGTGCCTCACTACTGTATGCACAGGAGACTCCATTGGGTGGTGAAAACATAAAGATATATCATACTTCCACATCTTGCAGACTTAGCTATGCCATTCCTTGGAGCCCAGTATACAGTGTCCCTTCTGAGAAGCTGTTTATCTACTTTGATATGATGTATATCAGATTCCATTTGTTCTCCCAAAATGCAAGAGAGGCTTATCTTTTTGAAATGTAATTTGACCAGAATAGATTTACTGTATTAATGGCTGTTATTTTGTAGTACTTACTTGAAACAGCAATTTTTTTTAACTATTCGATTTTCATCTTAAACTGTTCTAAGCTTTCTACATTAGTGCATATCTTTATAATCCAATGTTAGCATGAAAACTATCAAACACTTACAAGGGGTCCCTCTAGCTGAGAAGTCATTTGTCCCAGTTCACTATGGGTACATCTACACAACCTGTTGCAGCAACCCTCACAGCCCATGACAGACTTGGGCTAGTGAAGCTTGAGCTAGCACTCTAAACATGGCTGTGGAGACAGTGCTTTGAAGTTATGGCTCAGGGTGGATCTCGGGCGCTGGAGCCCGAGCCCAGCAAGCCCAAGTCTGCAGATTAGGGCTAGGAGGCTCGCTGCCACCAGCTGTGTAGATGTACCTAAAGGAGGAAGTAGTTCAGCTATTTAGCTGTCTCTGGTCCAAATTTACAGAAACTGAAATGAGAAACTTCTATCGATTATTTATCAATATTTAAAATGACCTATTGTGATTACTCCCTCTTCCCCGCTCTATCATGGAAAAAAGCATCAATCTCACTGTAATGACAGTATTTCCTAAAATTTAATATTTACTAAAAATGGTCTCCCCAATGCTAAGGAGATGGAAGAACCTGAATTTAAAGGATGGCAACTCTTCCCTTTGTAAGGCTAATGCTTTTGTATGCACCTAACAGATACCAAAAGGTCTAAAGCAGAAGGGTGGCTCAGATTTTCATGTGTAAAATGATACAACACTGCACACCAGCTTCACTTCATTTGGAAGTGGCTAGGGAATGAAATCCAGTACGCATCAAAGAGGGGGAGTCTTCTTGGGACTATACAACTGGCTTACATAGTAGATGCACAAAATCCCCAAGCATATCATCTTAAAAGACTTTATTCATAGCTGGAATTGGAAATGCTCATGGAAACTGATGGGCCAATGTCAAGCTCTCATACTATGGTCTATTCTCAAGAATAGTATGTTCCTTGCAAGCCTTATCAGTTCTATTTTTAAATTTTGAAGGTATGTTGAAATTAGATGTTTCGCTGATTTCACTGGTGCAGAACTTAATTCAGAGCACCTTTCATCTTCCCTTACACTCATTTTAATGTACTTATATACAGCTAACAATTCATTCCCAGAGGTGTGAAACCAAAATGGAATTCTCATGGCCAAACACTGACGTCATTTTAGGTATGCCTAGTCTAAACCCAGGTTAAATTTCCCTTTTATATAAGGTATTTAAAAACAGATACTTTTCTCTCTGGTAAAAGAGCCAGGAAGGCCTGGAATAGATTGTAAAGTGTCAACCCGTTATTACAGATGGAGTAAAGTTCTATTGTGGGTCATAACTCCTGAAATCAAATAATCAGCAGCTACAGATCTACAGGAGACTCAGTATAAAATAGCTCCATCTACATATGAACAAGGCTCCCACGGCTACGTTCTCAATGGATATACAACAAGGGGATCACTAACTGTACAGTACTTGCAGAACTGGCCATACATCCATACGTTTCACGCCCAGATTACTTTGGAAGTCTCTCATTACTTTAATAATTTTAAATTTTCCATTCTTACTACTATTGAACAGTATCACTTTAGCCCTTGAATTTGTCTTGCACCTATATGCAAATAGAAATGTATATTTCATTATGAAAGATGCCAACCTATGGCGTTCCCTTTGGAGATCTCTGCTACAATTTTAACTCTCCCCAGTTGTGACATGCAAATAGCTTTTTACCACCTTCTCACATACTATCTTTCAGATACAATATCAAACATTTTTTCTGTAACTTTATACTCATCATGTTACACCAGGGGTCGGCAACGTTCGGCACGCGGCTCGCCAGGGTAAGCACCCTGGCGGGCCGGGCCAGTTTTATTTACCTGCTGACGCGGCAGGTTCGGCCGATCGCGGCCCCCACTGTCCACGGTTCGCCGTCCCGGGCCAATGGGGGCGGCGAGAAGCCGCGGCCAGCACATCGCTCGCCCGCGTCGCTTCTCGCCGCCCCCATTGGCCCGGGACGGC